>NC_063065.1:21595183-21715183 GCF_018812025.1 Megalobrama amblycephala | reverse complement strand
TGGAGTAGATTGCATATTTGATGATGAATTCCCAAATATTTTTTAAGTACATAATGTGACAGCCACAGTGTCCATATAAGTCTAGTGCGAATGTGGCCTAACTGATTCATTGGAAAGCTCTAATTCAAAACAATTATTTGTTCATGGTTTAGACATGATTGGAATCTGATCTAAAAAAAATTGCCTGTTCACACTGTGAATTAAAACTGTTTACATTTGATTTGTGTCTCATGGCGCTCAGAATAGCCCTATTTCTATACGCCAAAAACAACATGAAGGGGTTTGCAGTGTTGCCTTGCAATATGATATAGAATATGTTTATACAATTTTGATATATAGTATGTGTATATGATATGTGTTTACATTTTACATGCCGTTAGAAAGTAAAGAGTTGCTACAATCAGAGCGGTCAGACTGAAACCGATTTCCAGAAATTAGACTTGAATAGGATTTCACACCACATTTGAATGTAGCTTAAAATGGATTTGTAAATTTTTTTTCCCGTTCACACTTGCTAAATAGGATTGAATTTGGACTGATAGTCTGAACAAGGCTTTTGAGTCCTTTTTGAAGCTTTTCCAAATTTCATGGAAAAGAGCAAACAGCACAGTCTTTAAAATTTCGTTTTTGTGTGTGTGTGTTCCACAGAAGAAACAAAAACATACGAGTTTGGAAAGTGAGTAAACAATGACAGAATATCCATTTTTGGGTGAACTATCCCTTTAAAAGTATGCTCTTTTTCCAGTTTCCCCCGAAACACCACACTGCACGCATCTACAGACATCATGGCATAATGAACACCAAAGCAAATGACAAAAGTGCAAAACAAGCTCTAATTTAAAAGTGCAGGGTGCTAAAACAGATACCTTGTTTGACAGAAACTACGTACGTGGTGTTCCATTACAATGACAGACAAAAATGCAAGAAACTTAGGATGTAAGCGCTACAGCGCTTAGATATTTACAGTATATCTGAAAAATAACTGCAGAAAGTCCATTTGTCTTAAACTACACAAGGAAAATAAAGTTTATGGTACAACTTTTTGGCATTTGATTTTTTTTTCTTTTTTCTTCAACGTACAAAAAGAGGCTCCTAGAGTTCTTAGTATACACACTGTTCTACAAATAATTATAATAATTATTAAGTCATACATATACATACATATATATTGAGAGAGAGAGTTCATACTGTTCATGTGTCTAAGAGCTTCCTAAAGCTTTGGAATGTCCGGGAGTCGTGGCTTTCGTCAAGCCATGACAGTGCATGTCAACGGAGCGGCGAGGTGCTGCAATTCCTATCGCAGCCACTAGAGGCCGCTGTTGCTTGATCCTGGTTCTGCTCCTCCTCCGTCCTCTCGGAAAGGAAGCTTTGGAACGTCTGCGCCCGTGGAATGAGAGTCATAGTCAAGCTCGTACCTTGAAAGAGCCAGAGAGATCATTACGTATGTTATTGACACGGCACTGATTCGAAAAGACATTCGAGTAAAGGTAATAAGAACTGTACGGCAAAACACATTCCTGTGCATTGATTAACTTGCGCTTTTGAATGCAGCATTGATCGTCTTTGTGCATTAATATCACACTCTTCCTCAAACAAGAAGGGGGAAAAAAGATTTTGGCAACTCTCCACGTATCAGTGTTTGGCACGCTCGCAGGAGAGGAAGATGGCTTAACTCGATTTTCTAGAGGTGATTGTGTGATCAATTATGGATGAGGACGAGTATATCCAGGGTGAGACGAGGATACCTGTTCTCCAAGTAGGCGAATCACACAAAACTTGTTTCTCAACAACAGCAAGGCCATATATAGAGCACTGACTCAAACAAATACAGTCTCACCGAGGCGCCTGACACAAACCGTATTTAGAAACCAAGTGAGCCGCTTCTGAGGAACGTACAGGTATTGCACGGAAGACTGTCACTTCATAACTTCTTACAGGTGGGTGGGTTAGTTTGGGTGAAATATTCCTTTAGGTTTTTACAAATCAAATGAATTTTTCAGCAAAACGAGAGTGCTGAATCCTGCTCCAGTGCTGTGTCCTAATTCGCATACTATTCGTCCTAAATAATAATTAGTGCGTCCCAAATCAAAGCGTGTAGAGAATAGTATGCCAAAGGTACCTATATATGTATTATCTATTTAAAAAAAAAGTTAGCGCAGGCCTATGTGTTTTATTGAGTATCATATTTGATGTCAGGTTGTCACCTCAAGCCCAAACTGAGCAAAAAATATGCAATTTGGTGCATAGCTGTTAGCTTGTAGGCTAATGTAAATCAAACTTACAAAAATGCATATAAATAGGCTTATTAGTTGTCACTCTAGCCCAGCTCCTAATAATATCTTAAAATGATATTTAGTTTTATGTCCAAAGCTCTTTTTAAAAAAATATATTTTTAATTCATCAAGCAAAAAGACATGAAAGAGTGGGATAAGTTTGAACCAGGGGCTTTTCTTCTGAGGACGCACGTGAACAGTGCCAAAAAAAAATAAAAAATAGGATGAGAAAATAATCCATATTACATATGAAATAACACAAATATTAAAAATTATGACATTAAAGGTGCCCTAGAATTAAATATTGAGTCTCAAACTCCATTGTTTCCTCCTTATATAAATCTCATTGGTTTAAAACACCTCCGAAGAACAGGCGAAACTCAACATAACACCGACTGTTACGTAATATTAATATGTATGACCCCAATATTTGCATATGCCAGCCCATGTTCAAGGCATTAGACAAGGGCAGAACGTCTGGATGTGCACAGCTGAATCGTCAGACTAGGTAAGCAAGCAAGAACAATAGCGATAAATGGCAGATGGAGCAATAATAACTGATATGATCCATTATAACATGATATTATTAGTGATATTTATGAATTGTCTTTCTAAATGTTTTGTTAGCATGTTGCTAATGTACTGTTAAATGTGGTTAAAGTTACCATCGTTTATTACTGTATTCGCAGAGACGAGAGCCGTCGCTATTTTCATTTTTAAACACTTGCAGTCTGTATAATGCATAAACACAACTTCATTCTTTATAAATCTCTCTAACAGTGTGTAATGTTAGCTTTAGCCACGCAGCATAGCCTCAAACTCATTCAGAATCAAATGTAATACATCCAAATAAATACTATACTTACATGATCCGATGTATGCAAGCAGCATGCATGACGAACATCTTGTAAAGATCCATTTTGAGGGTTATATTAGCTGTGTAAACTGTGTTTATGCTGTTCAAGGCAAGCGGGAGCTCCAGGGGAGGGGGAGCACGAGAATTAAAGGGGCCGCAACCTATATATCGGTGCATAGTTAATGATGCCCCAAAATAGGCAGTTAAAAAAATGAATTAAAAAAAATCTATGGGTTATTTTGAGCTGAAACTTCACAGACACATTCAGGGGACACCTTAGACTTATATTACATCTTTTAAAAAGAAGTTCTAGGGCACCTTTAAAAAGAGTGCAAGTCTCTCGTATTTCTAAAGGAACCCTGCCCAACAGCGACACCCGCAGGTAAAGTTACAGCAGGAGTCATGCCTCCCTTTGCTCTCATAGAAAACCACAAAAAACCATTGGACCCCCGGCGTGAGGTAGGTTTTGTGGGGGGTAATTGAGAATGAATGGGGGGAAGTCATGTGAGAGGAGGCAATGTCTCCATCGCGCTATGATTGGATGTAACTGGTTATGATTGGTTTGTGTGATAAATCCCGCCTCTTAGTTTGACTGAACAAATGATGGCGTCAAAGGGAAGACTAATTGAAAAGTAATTAAACAGATATCACCACTTTATGTCACGTCAGAATCAAACTTGAAATGGACTGAAAACATGATGACTGCAGGGTTTTTTTAGTGCAATCAGCTTGGTGAAATTAAAAATACATCTTCGTGTCTGTGACGGACGGTGTTTATGGAGCATGACTGATGATCCAAAAGTTGACTATTAAAAAGAAAAACATCAATACACAAATAAAATGTATTCTTTAAATTGTTACAGCCTTTAGTTATTTTGGAATGAATGTAGAAATGCTTAAAACACTAACTTGATGAGATAGACTTGGTTTTGATAAATAGAACATTTATTACAATACATTGTTAATGTAAAATTACAAAATAGAATTGTATTTGGTTTCTTTTTTTCTTTTTTGATGTAAAGTAATGTTCATTCAACAAGGAAGATGTAGCCAAAAAAGCATAATGGCTAATGCTAACGCTCAGCCTCTGGCGGTATGCAGGGAAGGAGACCAGAGGCTGTTTTTTGAGTGGATGTCAATGGATGAGAGGCTTCACTTTGCTGATTAAACAGCTTTTGTGGGGAAATAGACATCCTGTTTGCCAATCTTCAGCATGTTTTACACTAAACAATACTTTCGTTGGGAACTATGTAGATTTTAGCTTGAAAAAATGTATTTTTTTTAAGAGAAGGCAGACTAGGGAATGTTGCGACAGGTAGGAGTCATTTACGGCATTACCAACAGCAAATGTGCCGCATTACTGTTTAACAGATAGAACAATAGATGTTGTGTAAAAACCACTGGAAGGCAAGCCTGCAACCTTTAACCAAAAAAAGCGTAACGGCTAATGCTAATGCTCAGTCTCTGGCAGTACGCAGGGAAGGAGTTTTGAACGGCGGGCACTGATGTCACTGCCATTACACGATAGGCTGAGAGGTGCCACATGTGATGAAGTTAGCTGTTACGCTTTCTCCAATGGTAAGAGATACAGACCCTCTCATCTCCCTATAATATACAATCTCTGATAGTATGTCCGAATTCATAGTATTCGAAAAACAGTATGCGAAAAGTACCCGGATGACTTACTACTTCCGGCGAGATTCTGAAGTGCGCATATGATGGACACTTTACTATCCCATGAGACCAGGGAGAGGATTTGTGAATGGAGTTGAAGGGACGTAACTGACGCTGGTAGGTCATGTGACAGTAAAAACATAGCGGATGTAGTACATCCGAATTCATTCATACTACACGCATTCGTACTATATAGAACGTACTTTTTCAACGTCGTGAAGTAAATTTAAATTTAAATGTAGTATCTACTAAACGGTACGCGATTTCGGATGCAGCCACTGTATAGACCTTATGTAGCCCCGCCCCTTTTTAGCGCTGTGCTCGTTGTCTTTTGACTTCCGGTAAATATTTCAACAGCGATCTTATGTAGGCTTAATTATGAATGAACTGCTCCTTTTAAAATCTTCCCGGTGTACTGACATTTGTTAAGACAAGTGCTTTAAACATTACAATGCTCAAAAAACAGAAGTTCAATGTTTTGACTCATTATGAATAATATCTTTAAAGGTGCAGTGTGTAAATTTTCATTGCATCTAGCAGTGAGGTTGTGACTTGCAATATAGAGAAGTTACGGTGGCCAAAACAGGACAGATATGTCGTCGTCTGAAACAGAAGAGAGTACCTAGTCAAGCAAACGCGCTCTGTAAAGCAGTTTGTCCATTTAGGGCTGCTGTAGAAACATGCCGGCGTAAAATGGTGACTTAACACCTGCGGTGTATGTAGTTAAAAATGGCTCATTCTAAGGTAATAAAAACATCGGTTCATTATGTAACATCTTTATACACCACTGAAAACATAGTTATGTATATTATATTTCAAAAGATCCTCTTAAAATGTACACATTGCACCTTTAAAGAAAGCGAAATAGATGGTTTATTTATTTAGTTATTTACAGTATACTACTGTTAGTTTTTTTTTTTTTAAAGTAATTATTTTATTCAGCAAGGACGGATTAAATTGATAAAAAGTGAAAGTAAAATGCTACTGTACATAAATTATTTTACAAATTTCTAAAACAAAATATTGAACCACACAACTGTTTTTAACATTGATAATAATAAGAAATGTTTCTTGAGCAGCAAATCAGTATAGAATGAAATTCAGGGATAAATTATATTTGAAATTATATTAAAATAGAAAACTGTTATATTTAATAATACATGGTAATAATATCTCACAATATCACTGTATTTTTTTGATGTAAATAAATGCAGCTTTGGTGAGCACAAGAGATTTAAACGAACATTAAAAAAATCTTGCCGATCCCAAGTTTTTGAACAGTAATGGATGTATTCGTTAATATTAATAATTATTATTGTATTATCAAAAACAGAAGCCCTAGACCATGTTTAGTATCATTAGATACTATTTTAGTTTCTATGAATATTTTATTTATTTATTTTCTGGTATCATTTTAATTTTATAGTCATTTTGTTGTATGTTTTTGGCATTTTTATTAGTTTTTTATTTTTAGTTTGTATAGTTTTTATTCATTTTTATTTAAGTTTTAGTTATTTTAGTACACATTTTTGTACAAGTTAAACTAAATGAAAATTGGAAATCTTGCCTTGGCAACTAGCTGCAATAAAATAATAATAAAATAAACAAATATTAACGTTCGATTTATTTTAAGTAGTGATTTATTTTATTTTTTTCATGGTTTTGGTTTTAACTATAATAACCCTGGCCCTAGAGCATATCATCGTGTTCTGTTGTCCATATTTGTTGCATAATCTGACATAATTCCTCATGCCTAAAGCCTGAAGTGTCTGCATCTTTAACTGTGTGAACTAGGTGCAGCACTGGAGATCAAATGGAGTTTAGTTCCAACCCTCCTCATCCGAATGGGTTTTCCTGACAATTACAGGCTGTGTCCGAGAAGGGTTGAATCTAACCTCTGCATTGAGGGATCCTGTAGCAGAACTGAACACTCCCGCTCTGGTACATGATTCAGACAGCACAGAAGGTGTCCTCTCATCCAGATGTCACATTTCTGATGTAAGCGGATTTGCGGGAGCCAGTATGAACTCAAGGCGGTCGGAGCTCCACTTGTCCTGCATGCTTGGTAAACATGTTATGCCTCTGTGGCCCCAGCGATCTGCCAACAGACACCATCCACATGTGTGTTTCCATCACCTTAGGAAATTACAGTCAGGGTACTGAGCCACAGATGATCTGAGCTGCCAGTGAGCTCTACAGGATAGAGGAAATGAAGCAACGGCCAGATAAACAGACTTGGATGATAACAAACACACACACAGACACTCACACACCATACCTCAATATTTGCAATGTCTAGAGTCTACAAGCTGTATCACTGTCTTATAACAAAGGCAATACAGTGTACCTGAACAACCAGGAAACTATCTTTATCAAATACTGAGTCAAACCATAATGAAAAAAAAATCAGACTACGTGACTGTAGTCTGCAGTATGAATCCATTATTCATTTCAACAGACACAAATACAGCAATATGACATGCAAAAACATTATTTACATGAGCACAAAAATTATTGTGACCACCATGACAAAAAAAAAAAACTGTATAGATTATATATGTATATATTCAATAATAAAAAAAATAAATTAACAAAAGAATGTCTTAGTATTTGATTTGTTTAGTGAATATTTGTTCATTTTATATCATGTTTCTTTGTTTACAAAAAGATTATGTAGTTTATGGAAAAAATGTGTTCACCCCAAAATGAAAATTCTGTCATTAATTACTCACCCTCGTGTCGTTCCACACCCATAAGACCTTCGTTCATCTTTGGAACACAAATTAAGATATTTTTGATAAAATCCGATGGCTCAGCCAGGCCTCCATTGCCAGCAAGATAATTAACACTTTCAATGCCCAGAAAGCTACTAAAGACATATTTAAAACAGTTCATGTGACTACAGTGGTTCAACCTTAATGTTATGAAGCGACGAGAATACTTTTTGTGCATCAAAAAAACTAAATAATGACTTTATTCAACAATATCTAGTGATGGGCTATTTCAAAACATGAAGCTTTACGAATCTTTTGTTTCGAATCAGTGGTTCGGAGCGTGTATCAAACTGCCAAAGTCATGTGAACCATTTAAATTTCGAAACGTTTCGAAACACTTATGACGTAATGAACCCTCGTTTACTGAAATCACGTGACTTTGGCAGTATGATATGTGCTCCGAACCACTGATTTGAAACAAAAGATTTGTTAAGCTTCATGAAGCAGTGTTTTGAAATCGCCCATCACTAGATATTGTTGAATAAAGTTGTGTTTTGGGGGTTTTTTTGGCGCACAAAAAGTATTCTTGTCACTTCATAACATTAAGGTTGAACCACTGCAGTCACATGAACTGTTTTAAATATGTCTTTAGTAGCTTTCTGGGTATCTGAAAGTGTTAATTATCTTGCTGTCAATGGAAGTCTCACTGAGCCATCAGACTTTATCAAAAATATCTTAATTTGTGTTACAAAGATGAACGAAGGTCCTACGACATGAGGGTGAGTAATAAATGACAGAATTTTCATTTTTGAGTGAACTAACCCTTTAACTAAAACTATTATTTTTTTAATAAAAGTGAAATTATTTATTTTATTTCAGCTCATTTCAAATACAAAAATATATATATATTTTTTAAATTGTAGTTTAACAAAAGTTCTTAGACAAAAATCTTAAAAATTAGAAATGTTACCTTGGCAACTACCTGAAATAAGTTTAGGTTGAAGCACTAAAATTAGGAAAATTGAAATAAAAATAAAGTTATATAGAAATATATATATATAAAAAATGAAAAAAGCAGCACATAACAAATGACTAAACGCTAAACTAAAATTAAAATGTTAAATTTGTTAAACATCAAACACTAAATGAGAAGGAAATGAGACAATCTCTTATCTTTATGTCATTAAATAAAATGTGTAGTGATTTATTTTCAAACACTGGCATGGCGTTACATTTATTCCAACTAATAACACTGACAGAAGTGCCGCTGTGTTTGACTCCCCAATTTTGACTGCAAACTGCCAATTGGCCAACACCATCAGTTCCCACCACAGGGGCTCGAACTAACAACGACCAGAGAAGAAAACAAAGTGACAACCTCTCGATTCTTCTTCATTAGGTCCTATGAAACGACAGAAGCCAAACAAGCCTTTCGTACCTCACTTGAAACAAGCCAGCCTTTAGAAAAATGCAATTATGCTGCAGATCTGTTGCTCAAAGTTCTGGCCCGGTTTCAGCTTGGTAGGACAAAAAGAAAAAAAAAAAGGGAATTATCAGCCGGGATGGTAAACAAGCATATTTGTTGTGTGCAAGACAGCTCCTGCAGTGCCAGGGCTTCGGGTTAGACCACAGCTGTCACACACTCACACACAAATGCGTATGCACACATACAGTACACTCTCACAAGAGGCTCCAGTACACTGATCTAACCTGGTGGGACACAGATGATTTGTCATTGGCTTGACATTAAAGCAAGTTGCTCTTACCAGCCTGACTTACACAGCTCTAGACTAGAGGATGAAGTGCAGAAACTAGAGTATAGTACTGTAAGAGTATTGAACTTGCTGTAATAACCTGTTGTATTTGTGAAATTAAATTATTTTAATGCTTTGAACAATTTGTAATCCGTCACATTCGAATATAGCTTTATTGTTCTGTAAGTCTAACAGACTATGGAAGTTTGTTTCCGCCATGGAATAAAAAATAAAAAAAGGTATTTGCGACTCATAATTTTGACATTTTTTCCCCTTTTTTCCCATTGCAGGAAATAAAGTCAGAATTGTGAGATATCAACTTGCAATTGTGAGAAACAAGAAACATGTTGCATGTCGCAATTTAATATTCAGCTCTGACATTATTTCTCACAAACTTTATAACACTATTCTGACCTTTTTTTCTCAGAATTGTGAGAAGTTTGGAATTGCGAGAAAAAAAGTCAGAATTTTGAGATATAAACGGGCAATTCTGCCTTTTTTCCTTGCAAATGCGCGCTTATAAATCAGATATAAACTCGCAATTGCAAGAAAAAAGTCAGAATTGTGTGAGAAAAAGTCACAAATACCTTTTTTCTTTTTGTTCCACAGTGGAAACAAGCTTCCATAGACAGAAAGATGTAGCTGGAGAAAAACGGAAAACTTTCCAGCTTTCCCGCTGGATTTTGTCCTTTGCATATGAGCTTAATAAAGCCTGAACCTCGTCGTCCGTCCATTGTCATTGTATTTTTTTTAAACTCCATTGTTGATTCGAATAGCAAACAACTCTAACTGCTCACACCGCAACAGACTTTTAAAAATCGTGATTGAAATAATATGCTGCGTGGAGTCAACCAATCAAACTGCTGTGTGAACTCCAAGCCCCACCCACTAAAGTTCCTGAACTTTGAAAAAGTACTACCTCGTGAACAGGGACTTTCTGAGTGGTACATTTTTATCCAGAACTTCATTTAGATCCTGGTCCCTGCAGTTGAAACACACCGAGTACCACCCCGAAGTCCCTGGGGAAAGTTCCTGCGGTAGAAACGTGTCTATATATCAGTCCCTCCAGTTTTTTTGCGATTCCGCGATCGCTGAATACAACGCAAAATCAACAAAATGTCGCATTTTTTTGTGATCCTGCATAATTTGTCATTTCACCGCAAAATAATCGCAAAAAATAATTGTATTCACAAAAATAAATAATATTATCTAATTGAATTATCCCTAATTCTTAAAAGCTTCAATTCATTATTTTCACGAGGATATCCTACAGACCGTCGTGCAGTGTGCATGCAGGCTATGTGGTCTGTGCGTCTGTGAAAGCGAAAGCGAATCTTTCTCACCTGTCGTCTCGCATCCGTGCCAAGGAGCGGGTGAAGCGATTACGCGACTTGGATGAATGACAAATAAAAAGTATGATATGCCTGATAGCACTAAAACAGAGTTGATAAAAGCGCTGTATGAGCTACACAAACTCAATTCGGCTCTGACACACTGACCGCATGCGTTTGCCGCCTGTCAGCGCTCGAGCATGCATACCGAAATGTGTTATATTTCTAGGCTTATCGACCTTGAACGGTCAAATACACACATAATTATGCCTAAATGTCCATCTTTGTGGTTATGCCTTGAGTGAACAAATTTGGGACATGCGTCAGTGTTGGATCCGCTCATTACAGTAGGTCTTAAAGTGAAAGCAACCTAATTTATACCCGCTCCTGTCTGTGTCGTTAATATTAATCAAACAACAGGGGAAAAACAAACAGCACTTAAACTTAAAGCACTGTTTGTATCTGTATCTTTATGTTATATTTATTTGTCCTATTGTCTTATTTTATTGCTGACTGTTTACTTGATTCTTAATTACTTGAGAACTTTTTATAATTAGGCATTTGCTTATTGATGTGGCTTACCTGTAAGATTTTGGTCACATTTCCCACTGTAAGTGATCATGGTATTCAGAGCCGGCCCTCCCTATAAGCGAACTAAGCAGCTGCTTAGGGCCCCGCCGCCACCAGGGGGCCCCCAAGAGCAAATTAATTGACAGCTTGATTTTGACATTGCGTAATCTATCAGTTGCAGTTCTGGCGCATCCGTCTCAATACTGTAAAACTTGACATACATTTGCATCACATGTTACACTCACTCACAGGACACTGCACTTATTCGCAATCACAAAAGTTCATTATTTGCATGATGTGCTTTAAAGCATTGCTGGATAAACATTTCATTCGCCTGCTGTTCTTAACCAGAAGGAGGTGCGCACACTAAAAGTGTCAAACAGCCTCCGATTAGTGGACTTTATCTTTTGCACCTGCACTAATACTGTCAAATACACACAAAGTTTAAATAAACAGAGTTGGTTATGTCTAAAGTGAAAGTAATCAGTTGAGAGAAAATCGGATGCGTGTCTGTATTTTAGATGTGTGCCGTTCTTAAAGAAACAGAAGCCTAAAGCCCCGGGTATACTTCACTTTCCGCGCTCGGGTGCATCTCGCGCACAATCGCGTCCGCGCGTCCTTCAAATGCCTTGTCCAAATACCCACACTTGTGTTCTTGGCCACTTGAGAGCTTGTGCATGCAACAGGAAGTAATTGCACAAAACTGTCCCATGTCTTAAAAATGCACAAGTGCAGTGCCCTTAATACACACTAAACCCACACTACCTTGAATACCGCTTCTGAGAGTCTAAGTGTATCCCATCATGCATTATGCTTGCAACCTCACATGCCCCGAAATCATGAAGGAAAACATACGACTGCAAGTTAAATTAATTATATAATATATATAATTTGGTAGTAAAATATAAAGTGTCGTGCATTTTATTGATGCAAAGATAAGTGTGATATGTGTATTTTGTACATCATTTGCAAGTGCTTTTTATTCACCAAGCAGGATCGGAGAAGAAAAATAGTGCATCCACCATTGCAACATAGTTCAGGAGATACACCAAGAGAACAAGAAACAAAAGTGATGGAGAAGGCATGCTTCTGAGTAATAGTAAACATGCTGCCCTTGTCCTTAAAGGGACAGTTCACCCAAAAATGAAAATTCTGTCATCATTATTTTTACTCACTCTCATATTGTTCCAAACCTGTATTAATTTCTTTCTTCTGCTGAACACAAAATAAAATAAGATATTTCGAAGAATGTGGGTATAACCAAACAGTTGGTGGCTTTTTCAAAATATCTTATTTTATTTTGTGTTCAACAGAAGAAAGAAACTCATACAGGTTTGGAACAACTTGAGAGTGAATAATTGATGACAGAATTTTCATTTTTGGGTGAACTATCCCTTTAATGTATATATATTTATTGTTGTTATTTTCAGTTCTTCTTACAGGTCCATCTAAACTGTTCATTTTATGTAACTATTAAAGTATTTATTTTAACATTGTCCATTCTATACATTTACATTTATTTTTTATATAAAAAGATATTGTTATTTTAACCGAGGGGCCCCCAAATTAAATTCTGCTTAGGGCCCCATCAAAGCTAGGGCCGGCCCTGATGGTATTAAAGCTAGACAGCCTAGTACAGCACTGGACTAGCCTTTTTTCGCAAGACAGCACAATAAACAAGATTTGTGCATTTTGTTTGTTCTATTGCCATGTATGACTACTGTGCATCTAACATAATACATGGTAAATGTTGTATTCTAATAATAATTAAAAAAAAAAAAACTTCTGGAAATTACCACCACAAAATCAGTCATTTTGATTGCAAAAAATCACAAAAAAATATCGCGGAAGCCTGTCAATCAATATGAGAGCGCCACCCTCAGGCTGAATAACGCAACCTCTGCCAAAAGTTTGTCTGCATGTGTTCAGTGATTAGAATATACAGTATACAAAATAGAGCTAAGACCCAGAATCTGCCCTACATAAATTGATAGTCAGGAGTCACTACTGGGTGCATATATCGATTTGACTGGGAAAAACACCTTTTTCCACCATGTATTTCTATGCATTAGTAAACTCACATTTTCCTGCTCTGAAAGTTAATTTACATTAAGCCCAATCCGCTGCTTACATATCACCAGACAGCCACTCACCGCAAGGTGATTACAAACCTAAAGGCCAAAGTAAATGAGCCAAACTAATGAAGGCAGAGGAAAAGGTTTTAAGCAAAAGCCTCCATTTTCGAAAGTCTGTAATTGGGTAGTTGACAGATAACATGTCCATGAACTTTTCCCCCAACTTAATGTTTTTAGATTTAGATATACATATTTTAGATTTATTTCATTTATTAATTTGTTTACACAGTTTATTTAAATAACAATGTGTTGTTAAAAGTACAAATATTACATTTAATCTCTCAACTAATATGACTGATGTATACTATAAATTGTAAAATGGTTCTGGTTGGAGTAATGTATCCCACACTGCTGTCACTAGACTAATTTAATGTCAACTACCCAGTTATGTATGGAAACTAATTGATTTTTGCATTGATTTTATTACCTGGTGTGGAACTTCCATTGCTAAACTTTAACTTAAAACTTTATACATTGTTTATATGTAATATCAGTCTATCTATGGCTAATACAGGTATGGCCATTATCAGAACAGGAATAAGTAATACTAGTTAACGAATACAGCTGTAGTTGTTGTCCATAAGAGCAACAGAAAAATACTTCACTGCAAAAGTACGCCTACTCATGTTTAGTTGAAGGAAAGGTTCACTCACACACACACACACACACACACACACACACACACACACACACACACACACACACACACACACACACACGTATATACATACTTTAGCAGAGTCTTTGACAGGGAACAGAAGAGGCCCAATAAGTAGAAAAGCAAGGTGCAGCTGGTCAGAAGGACACACATGGGACCAATCAGGCTTATCAAACCACTCCAGAGCGTTCCCAAGACCTGAGACAGCAGCATGCGAGTGCGTTTATATAATAAGAAAAGCTCTCTCCATTCTACCCTTGTCTGAATCTTCCAGAAAAGCCTCTTTATATCATTGCTGCTAGGTTGGAGCTGCTGGGAACGTGCTGTCTGGCAGGGAGGCACACAGATTGGGTCTGTTGTGTATTGATTTCAGATTAGCGAGATGGTGAGGAATGCGAAGATGGGCATTTTTGAGTCTGTATATGGACTGGGCTCGCTCAGCTCCAACCCAGACAGCCATGTGCTTAGTGCAGGTGTCCTGGAGAAAGTGTGGAACTGGAGGAACCTGTGTGTGTGTGTTTGTGGTCCAGGTAGTCCCTACATTTTGGGGACCAAATGTTCCTGCAATGATAATCTGTTCCCATGGGGAAAACAGCTTATAAATCATTCTAAAAGATATATATATATATATATATATATATATATATATATATATATATATATATATATATATATATATATATATATATATATATGCAGAATGTTTTCTGGGTATGATAGGGTAGAGTTAAGGGATAGAATGTAAATGTAAAGTTTGTATAGTATAAAACTCCTGTCTACACACAAACCCAATGTGTGTGTGTTTTCCATTTTAATTCCGTTTTAAAGCTTTATTTAATTTTTTAATAATCAAGAAGCTTGTCTAATTAACTGAATTAATAAAATTGTTGAAAGTGCTGCACAACAGAGGTTTACTGTTTATAACATTGATTAAAAAAATGTGATATTATATGATATTTTTTTAAAAAAAATATATATATGTTTACGTTGAAAAGTACATACTACTGTACAATTGTAATATATGTGACCAGTGATGGCAAAATTAGTCGCAATAAGCACATTTTCAAAAATAAGTTATTGTTATTTTCACAATAGCTATTAAAAAACCTTCAAAATGATGTATGATTTGTTGGAATCTGACAAAAAAAAAATGACTGAGCTACACCTGTTTGAAGTCGATAGAGTCAGCAAAGTCAATTTTGAGAAAAATCGACTTAAAGGTGCTAAATAGGATGGTTTGTTTTATACATTTTTGCAATATTACTTGAAACTGTTTTTACTAACTGATAAAAGACTATTTATTAGGTGCACTGAAAGGAATAATATCAATATACATCATCTGTGCACGAGGTAGGGCCTTAAAAACATCAGCCAATCGTTTACGCGATCATCGCGTAAACGATTGGCCCTCTGGCTTGTCAATCACTGCCGTGACGTTCCTTGTGAGAGACGTGTGCGGCTGCGCGCTCCAGTAACTTTCCACACTCCACAGGCGCTGCATGCAATGTTTTTGTCAGGAGACAGGAGTAACAACTGCAGATTATGAGTTATCTGCGGTGAGTCCGACATAATGAATCCACTAACACGACACAGCGAATGCCGGTGGTAAACACTCGTGTTTCAATACTCGTGCACGAGTTTTGGGAGGCGTTCCCTCGAAATGAGCTGTGAAGGAGGGGGGTTGTTCTTACGCATGCGCTCATTTAAAAAATTCAACAGTCTTTGGATTCTCAGTCGATCAAAAGATCCTCTGTAGCACCTTTAAAGGTTCTGAAGGTTCCAAAACTTCGGACCTGTCCGTCAGCGCGAGTAAGATCGATTTGTTTACATTAGAATGAGTTTGAAAATCACTTTTCATTGGTTCAGATTCGTGCCATCAAAAATTCACTATGAATATTGACAAAGTTGGAATGCTACACTTTAAACCGATACCAAACTTGGACTAATGAGGAAGTTGCTGAGGGGAAGCGCGAGAAAAACTGCATTTTTCATGGACAAAGGAAAGGTACTCCTCTCAGAAAACATACAAATAAAGATACTTTTAGATGTTTAATTGCTATTTGAAGCATTTGAATCACTGGATGAACTCATTTTTGTGAAAACCTCAAATTCGTCCAAAATCAAAATTTTTTACTTGTTTTGCCTGTAACTCGTAATTAGCCCATGCGCATTCCGACTCATTTTGCCTGCATGGGTCACATATTTCTGTAATAATTTCTTCAAGTTAAAACAAACTTCTTGTGTTGAGTTGTAGAGAAGACCTTTGAGTTTCAATGTGTATATGATGATAGTTTTATTAGATGAAATGGTGAAATGCCGATAAAGTGGCTCTCAGAGCAGCTCTGGACATGAAGTTCATGTGTTCATTTAGTGAGATTGCAGACGCTGAAAACACCACGAGTGTCGAGTAGATGAAATGATATGATTATTTGTACGGTGCTACTTTTGATTTATTCATCCAAAATTTGCCAAATTCGGTGACATTCCGCATTATCCAATAAATTCCATTTTATGACTGGATTCGGTCCGTTTTCCACATCTCAAAGTCATAGTGCCCCAAGTATGACCCTAAATAAAGCCATCAAATAATGCAAAATATGTATTAATCAAATTATTATCAAGCAATTGCACATATCAAAATATGCTGAAAAAGTCCAAATAAATTCAAAAGACATTATTATAGCATAAGGTAAAGTTACATACAAGAACTGCAAGGCTATTTGTAACAGGAAGTATTTATTAATTGTGCTACATGTCTTGGAGGGGAACGGAAGGAGGTGATCCATTTTTAACAGAATGCATACAGTATGACTCATATTATATGAGTCAGCAAATCCATACCTGCTGACTACAAATTTATCTTGTGACCAAATGTACGCTGCCAGTTTGGCCCCTGTTTTCTATCTGTCACCTGAGCTGTGACTGAATGAACATCAGCACAACACTTTCCAGGCATTATTTCTCATTCACAAAGTGACAGGAAGTCATGTTCTTTCCTGCCAGATGTGGATATTAGCTGGAGAAGTTACTGTAAACAATTAAAGAGCAGATATTCATCTTTATATTGTAGTTCATACATCAATATGAGGGGAAAACACATTCTTTAAATGTCTTAAAATGCATCACATTATAATAACCTTCATTAATATATCACCAAACATCATTACTATACATTATGCTTATACACTGTAAAAAAAAAAAAAGAATTGTTGGTTTACCTTAAAAAAGTAAGTTACCTGGTTGCCTTAAAATTTTAAGTTCATTGAAATTAAAAATTTGAGTTAATACAATGAAGGTGATTGGCTTAATCAATAGAAACTCAAAATATTATGTTATCTGAACCACATTAATTATTTACGGAAGCCCTGAACCGCATGGTAGAAAAAAAGAAAAGAAAAGAAAACTTGGTGGGAAGGAAAAAAAGAAAAAGAAAACTTATCTCGTTATTTCAACATAAGTAGTCGTTATTTTGACATAAGTCATTATTTAAAGATATTAAGTCGTTATTTCGAGATATTAAGTCGGTTATTCGGCGTAAGTTGTTATTACGACATAAGTCGTTATTTCGACATAACTCGTTATTTCAACATAAGTCGTTATTTCAACGTAAGTTGACTGCAAGCCGACACGTTACTGTTGCGCCACTGAAGACATTGAATTGTGCACGTCTTTTATTAAACTTGATATACAAGTACGAGATATGTCGAAATAATGAATTATGTCGAAATAACAAGATATGTTGAAATAACGAGTTATGTCGTCGAAATAATGACATAAAGGGATAGTTCACCCAAAAATGAAAATTTTATGTTTATCTGCTTACCCCCAGAGCATCCAAGATGTAGGTGTCTTTGTTTCTTCAGTAGAACACAAATTATGATTTTTAACTCCAACCGTTGCTGTCTGTCAGTCAAATAATGCTAGTGGATGGGAACTTCTACAATAACAGTAAATAAAACTTTTTTAGACAAGTCCAAATTAAACCCTGCAGCTCGTGACGACACATTGATGTCCTAAGACAAGAAACGATCGGTTTGTGCGAGAAACCGAACAGTATTTATATCATTTTTTACCTCTAATACACCACTATGTCCAACGGCATTCATCACTCGATTCGTTTGGTCTGATCGCGCTCTGACAACGGCAGTGATGTCTCGCTCTCATTGAAGTATATGCGCGAGACATCACTGCTGCTGTCAGAGCGCGATCAGACCAAACGAATCGAGTGATGAATGCGTGTCTTAGGACATCAATGTGTCGTCACGAGCCGCAGGGTTTAATTTGGATTTGTCTGTCGTGTTTTATTTACTCTTACAGTCCAAGTTCCCGCTGACTTGCATTATACCACTGACAGACGGCAGCGGTTGCAGTTAAAAATCATCATTTGTGTTCTACTGAAGAAACAAAGACACCTACATCTTGGATGCTCTGGGGGTAAGCAGATAAACATCAAATTTTCATTTTTGGGTGAACTATCCCTTTAATATCTCGAAATAACCAGATATGTCGTAATAACTTTTTATGTCGAAATAACGACTTAAAATCTCGAAATAACGACTTAATATCTCGAAATAACAAAATAAGTTTTCTTTTTTTCTCCCCACCATCATTTTTTTTTTCTTTCCACCATGCAGTTCAGGGCTTCCGTAATTATTTAAGTTGATTTGACAAAAAAAAAAAAAAAAAAAAAATTTCTGATAACAAATCATGAAAATAATTATTTACAGTGTAGGGATGATCATTTATTTTATATTTCTGCGGAACACAGAAGAAGAAGCAGGTGACAAATATTAACAGATTTTTCATTTTTGGTAGAACTTAATGTAGATTATAATAGTTAGAAATTTCACTACACTTTGTTTTACACACTACCGTTCAAATGTTTGGGGACGGTACAATTTTTTAGTATTTTTGAAAGAATCATATGTTCACCAAGGCTGCAATTATTTGATCAAAAATACAGTAAAAACAGCAATTTTGTGAAATATTATTAGTTTAAAATAATCATTTTCTATTTCAACATTTTAAAATGTAATTTATTCCTGTGATGGCAAAGCTGAATTTTCAGCGTGATCATTCAGAAATCATTATAATATGCTGATTTACTCAAGAAACATTTCATATTATTATGTGAAAACATTTTTTTTTTTCAGAATTCTTTGATGAATAGAAAGTTCAAAAGAACAGCATTTCTTTTAAATATATATTTTTTATAACATTATAAATATCTTTACTGTCACTTTTAATCAATTTAATGCATTAATGCAAAAGTGTCTTACTGATCCCAAACTTTTGAACATTACTTAATAAATGCCTATTATTTAATACTAATGTTTACATTTAAATTTTAGTTTTTTTTATAATTAACAATGATACACTAAAAAAGAAATAAACATTTAATTAATGAACATTTACATTTATTTGATTTTTTAAAATAAAATTTGTATTTTATTTAAACATTCTTAAAAGATTTTAAATGTAATATTTAAATGTATGAGCAGTTAAATGAACATGCTGAACAGTACATACTGTTTGTTAATGACCAGCTGTCACCAATTCATCTTTGTTCATTGATGTAGTATCCATTCTTCAGGTGTGAATGATTAGATTTACGGCATGAACTGTATATTATCATACACAGCAGTGTGGTGGGTTGTTCATATGCACGCTGATTGATTAAAAAAGCATCTTATGCTGTATATGCCATCTTACGCAGGTGGCAAAGTCCTCTATTCAGCACAATTCATAAGGAGTGTGCTTTTGCACAGCAGAGATCTTTATAATATTTTCCATTTTCCTCTCACGGAAGGCGCGCGCTCTCATTGACTCCTCAACCTAAACACCGTCCTTCAACATGGTGATGCACTCAATTTATTCATTGAAAAAAAAAGCAGCATTCTGCTGAATTTGTATTTCTGAGGGAAGCTGATGAGGAGGGGGAACATTCACTATATCAGGCTAACATCTCAACAATGGGAATGCCACAATGATGAACGAGACAGAGGTTTTAAGGCTGGCTGCCTCAGAGGCAGATACATCAGCAGATGGAGCTGCCTCAAAACATTTTTTCACTGATTAGGGACGCAAATATCATGCCATTATAGCTAATAATCTTTTTATGTTTACACTAACGCTTTCATATGTTCAAATTTCCTGCTTGTGTCTTGTGGAATTGCGTTACAGTAAAAACGCAGGTTATTCGCATATGACAAAGGACCATTTTGACAGCTTGACAAAGGCCGAGGCACCAAACCCATGTGGCGTCCAGTTATCTCTCACTAGGCAGATTAACTCATTTCTCTCCCAGCAGATGGACACATCATTTCCCTAATGCTACGCTTCTTCGGACCACATGGACATATACGCACTCAAAAGCATTAGCTAAAAAGGAGCCATGGAAAATGAAAAAGAAAATCAATGGCACGCAAATAGCAAGTAGATGCAAAATGTATTTTTGTAAAGTGGATTTACATGTGCGTCAGTGAGGTTTTAAATATTTACTGAAATCAATATGGTAGTTTTCAGTTAAACAGAAAAGGAGTATTTAGAGTATAACAGAATGTTCAAGACTCTTTCCCATACATTGAGAGTTTTCAAATTAAGATTATTAGTAAATCATAAAGGGATAGTTCACCCAAAATTGAAAATTTTGCCATCATTTACTCACCCTCATGTTGTTCCAAACCTGTACGACTGTCTTTCTTCTGTTAAACACAAAAGAAGATATTTTAAAGAATGTTTGTAACCAGACAGTTGATGGCACCCCCTATCATACACCCGGTGCAGTTTCATTTTCACGTCCTGCATCACATTGTTTAAAATGCAAATGCATTTGCACCCATTTGTGTGCCCATGGGCGTGCTGGTCTGAAAACGAGGTGTGTTCAGGTGCATTGTTGGCGCATTGCTATTTTGAGGCAACTGAAATAGACTGCGCCATTGACCAACTGAAACCTGGTCTAAAGTCAATGGCATAATATTTGTTTTGCACAACGCACGTACACTCTGCTTATTACACACACAGGGACGCGCAGCAGCACACAAACATGCCATTAAAAATAAAAGGATTACAAATGTACAAGATTATTATTGTGTGCATAAAGATAAAAAAATTGGTTGAATCTAGGGCTGTCGAACGATTAATCACGATTAATCGGATACAAAATAAAAGTTTGAGTTTGCCTAATATATGTGGGTATATTGTGTGTAATTATTATGCATATATAAATACAAACACATCCATGTATATATTTGAGAAATATTTACAAGTATGTATTTATTTATATTTTTATATAATTTATATTATATATATACATTTTTTTGTACATAACATATTTCTCTTAAATATATACATTAATTTGTGTGTATTTATATATACATATTATTTACACACATTACTCACACATATATATTATGCAAACTCAAACTTTTATTTTGTATGCGATTAATCGCGATTAATCGTTTGACAGCCCTAGTTGAATCCGGCTTTTCCTGTAGATGGTCTGCTTGCGCGCTTTAACCTCGCGCACCAGCAGATCCGTTTCGTCGCTAAAGAAGCGTTTAGTTTTTACGCTTGCAAATTCCGCCATGTAAATAGCGAATCCGCCATGGCGCGAGCGCAACTGGCTTTTAAAGGGAATAGGAGATGACACTCTGACTGGTTTATTGCACGTTACACCCAAAACACACCCATTACTCATTAAGAGAATAGGAACAAACCTTTTAGACCATGCGCTGAGCACACCGACCATTTTCCAGTCGTTAAACTAGCGAAAGTGGATTCGGACACGCCTTAAGTGCACTTGCGCCATGCGCTTCAGACCATGCACTTAGATCGTTAAAATAGGGCCCACTGACTTCCATAGTATTTTTCAACAGTCTGGTTACAAACATTTTTTTTTTTTATATTCTTATATTCTTATTCTTATATTATATTCTTCTTTTGTGTTAAAAAGAAAGAAAATTTTTTAGAAAAACAGATTTGGAACCACTTGAGGGTGAGTAAGTAATGACAACATTTTCATTCATTTTTTGGTGAACTATCCCTTTAACCCTTAAATGCATGACTGTTTCGCCAATCATTCTTACATATTCGGGTCTTTATCGACCCGGATCTATATCTAACACTGATGGATTTATACCTGTTGCGATAATATAAAACTCCTCTGATATTAAAGTAACAATTACAGAAGAATAAAATAAAGCACATTTTGTTACCTTTTGGAGCTTGAAAGGGCTCCGTTTGAGCAGATGTTTTATGCCATCATCACTGTCCTCGTCAGAGCTCATTTCCCAGTAAATTCAGTAATGCTCTGCAGTAAATCGCTGAGCCATTTCATGTTTTTCTTATTATTACGTTTTCTGTCTGAATGAGTCATCACTTCAGCATTGTGTATCAGACATTGCCACCTTGTGGAATAAAGGTGAATTCCACTTATTCCGTCATCTAAGATTTAATTATTGTTGTCCAGAAAAAATATATGTACACTCATACACACCTCGGGTCGTTAGCGACCCTATACAATTTTTACAAAAAATGAATACAAAAATAGGCATTCTTTAATAATTTTATGACTTTTTTCTTGTTATATTCTTTATAATGAATTGATTGAGGAATACCAAGAAGGTTGATGTCTAACTTTAAAAAATGAATGAGGAGGAGGGTAGTGAATGACGTCCTGGGTCACTAAAGACCCGAGGTATGCATTTAAGGGTTAATTTCGGTATTTTCCTCACACAAAGCTATAAAGAGCTTCTGAAGACTTAGAAAATCATACTATAGTACTATTAAGGTACTATTATAGTAATACTTTAAGGTCTTGAAAGCCCCTGATCCCCATCCACTTTTAATGAAAAGAGCAGTTTGAACATTCTGCTAAACTTCAGTTATTTTCCACTGTAGAATGAAACTCAGATGGCTTTGGAACAACATGAAAGTCAGTAAATGAAATATACATTTTTATTTTTAGATGATCAATCCCTTTAAATGTGATGTAAGCGCCTTTTTACTTTAAACACAGTATGAGTTATTTGTTGGCTTAATAGGAGAAGCATCAAAATGTTTTAATAAACATAAATACAGTAAGGTTTTGCTGACACAATTGTTTTAATTAGATGAATACATGCTCATCAGCTCCTTTATGCAAATCCGCTCCCTATGCGGAACACGGCTTTACTGGTAATTCAAGATCACTATGGAAACCCTCCATGCTTAATTTATGTTCACTTAAAGTATTGAATTAAATCCACCAGTCTGATTTCCAGCTAGACTAATGCAGTACCACATTCAAACCGTCTTACAAGACACTTTTCACTCAAGAACTCCAGAAAGGGCAGAGGGATGTTAAAGAGCATGTAGCGCTGTTACACGCACAACAATTGCGTTGCTATATTACTGCTTTATTCAATCGCCGGATTGATTTACTTTACCCAAGTGAAAGGGCCAGTGTTGCTCACCGGTTTATAAATGTACCCAATGGAGCTTCAGATGAAATCGTCACCCTAATAAGTACGGCGCACATTTAAAGACTGTGTTTTCACTGAGCTGTGGAGTGGGAAAGAGCTCTGTCTTACCTTGGTAATTGCAGATGTCTCCCACGCTGTTCTGACGCGTGATGTGGTGCCAGTAAGCGCTTCGCGGGAGAGATATCGACTTTGTTAATGTGCTCTCGTTTGAAAGAGTCTGTGAGCCAGAGCAGAAAATCATTGGGTTACATTGGTTATATTTCCAGTCAAATCACTCGGAAAGGGCTTACACTGAGAGGATTTCAAAGGCCGAGACTCGCAGTAAACAGCACCCCTCCATTAGGCTGTTTTGATCATTACTGATGACAGGTGAAGTGTGATTACAGCCTTTTAAAAACAGAGCATTTATCACAAGAATTTCATAAATTCGGGCAAATAATACTCGTAGCGGGACTCTAGATCAAGATTTCAGAGCAAGCAACATTTTTGGCAAGGGTCCTGAATGCGAGATCTGAGCGGAGGGCCATATGGTCAAGTCTCATCAGCCTCCACTGAAGGCCTTAGAGATGACAGCACAGATTCACTGCCAGCGAGGTTTAAATAGTGCAGGAAAGACCATCGCGCACCAGGCGACTGAACGATTCATCAACTTCACTTGCTTCAGGAGGTTAGAGAGAAATAACCAAAATGTGGTTTCAGCGATATGCTGACAATAAAAATGGTCAGATTACATTCCAAGGCATTACTGTTTAGATGCAGAAAGCTTTTAATGTTGAAAACCTCTTGAGGCTGTTATTTCTGTTGTTATCTTGCAACTAAGATGCATCTCAAATCCATTTACACGTACGCATCTGGTAAATGCTTTTAACCAAAGGACTTCAGTTGCAGTTGAAGGTATGCTGTTTATCAGTGTGTGTGTTCTTGGGAATCAAACTCTTGACCTTGATGTTGCTAATAATGTCATGCTCTACCAGTTGAGCTATGGGAACACATAAGCGCATCAATTTTGACGTAAGCGCAGGTATACGACAGTGCAAAGATGCCAGTGTTCTGTGACCTGTGTGCTCTACGAGCAAGGACATGGGAAATCTTAGAGGAATCCTAAAGTGTAAGTAGCAAGTTGCAATCCTGATCCACAATTTTATTGTGTGCAGTGACAAAAGATTGACTTTTAGGTAATCTGATCTAAAGTAATAATGTTGTAGACTTATGGAGCGTACATGAATCACTGAAATAATCATGTATACAATTACCATTCAAAGGTTTGAGGTCAGTAAATGTTTGTTTGTTTTTGTTTTTTTGGTTGTAATCCCCTTATGCTTATCAAGTCTGCATGTCTTTCTACATTTAAAACAGTAATTTTGTGTAATATCATTACAGTTCAAAATACCAGTTTTCTATATATTTTAAAAAGTAATTTATTCCTGTGATGCAAAGATGTATTTTCAGCATCATTACTCCAGTCTTCAGTGTCAAATGATCCTTCAGAAATCATTCTAATATGCTGATTTAGTGCTCAAGAAACATTTCTTAATATTATCAATGTTGAAAACAGTAATATTACTGTGGAAACTGTGATGCAGCATTTATTTGAAATAAAAATATTTTGTAACATTAAAAATGTCACTTTCAATCAATTGACTATGTCCTTGCTAAATAAAAGCCTCAATTTCTTTCAAAAAAAAAAACAAAAAAATTGGTAACACTTTCTATGAAGACCATGCTTATGATTCATTTATACTTATTTATAAGTAAGTGTTACTATTCTATAATTATATTTATAAAGGCTCATTAAGACCTATACTGCATTATAAGAACAGTTGTAGATACATTTATATTTTTTGTATAATTACTTATAAGTCATACATTTTCCTTTTCAATGCACATGCTCATAATCCATTATACACTGATTTATAAATAATTGAATATAAAATAGTTCCATAGACTCTTGTTTGCTGTAGTTATCAATTATGTCTTTAATGGCTAATGTTTGCATTAGAGGTCATGAATGGTAATTTTGATTTGTTAAAATCTATATCTCCTCAGTCATATGCATAGTATTGCTTATAGCAGTTTGGAATTATACTTTTAAAATATTGTTGCAGTGTTTTTCTAGAATGTAATATTAAAAAAAAGATTTGTTTAAGTTTGTATTAATTATTTGTTTTTTATTTTATTACAGGAATTGTTCATTAGTTACATTGACAAATGAGCAACTTAAATGTATAATGAGCACATCTACATGATTTAGGAAAATTGCTTCCTATATTTTCACTTTACTTAAAGCCATCAATGATGCATTTATAGAGATTAGTAACTGTATTATTACTCACAATAAGTATTTATAAGAACACAACACGGCTATTAATAACAATATATTCACTAATTTGACAGAAATAAATCTGAATAAAAAGTCATTGTAACTATAACATTATAACATTATAGCAATGCAGGTTGCATCTTTATAAATACATTCATAGAACCATACGACTGACTAATTAATACTTATAAATCAGTGTATAATGGATTATGAACATGTGCATTGAAAAGGAAAATGCATGACTTATTATAAAGTAAGCAAGTAATTATAAAAATAATATAAATGTAACTATAACTGTTCTTGTAAAGTGGTATAGGTCTTAATAAGTCTATAAGTATAAATTTGTTTATAAAATAGTAATACTTGCTTATAAATAAGTATAAATGGAGCTATAATTTATTATAAGCATGGTCTTCATAGAAAGTGTTACCAAAATTTTTTTTACTGACCCCCAAGTTTTGAACGGTAACGTATTTTGAGATTTAAAGGTGCCATCAAACGTTTTTTTTACAAGATGTAATATAAGTCTAAGGTGTCCCCTGAATGTGTCTGAAGTTTCAGCTCAAAATACCCCATAGATTTTTTTAAATAATTTTTTTTTAACTGCCCATTTTGGGGCATCATTAACTATGCACCGATTCAGGGGCTGCTGGCCCTTTAAATCTCATGCTCCCTGCCCATCGAGCTCGCGACTCTATAATACAGTGCATTTACAAAGTTCACACAGCTAATATAACCCTCAAATGGATCTTTACAAGATGTTCGTCATGCATACTGCATGCATGCTTCGGGTCATGTAAGTATAGTATTTATTTGGGTGTTTATATTTGATTCTGAAGGAGTTTGATAGTACTTTGTGGCTAAAGCTAACATTACACACTGTTGGAGAGATTTATAAAGAATGAAGATGTATTTATGAATTATATAGACTGCAAGTGTTTAAAAATGAAAATAGCGACGGCTCTTGTCTCTGTGAATACAGTAATAAACGATGGTAACTTTAACCAACAGTAGCCTACATTAGCAACATGCTAACGAAACATTTAGAAAGACAATTTACAAATATCACTAAAAATATCATGATATCATGGATCATGTCAGTTATTATTGCTCCATCTGCCATTTTTTCGCTGTTGTTATTGCTTGCTTACCTAGACTGATGATTCAGCTGTGCACATCTAGACGTTAATACTGGCTGCCCTTGTCTAATGCCTTTCATAATGTTGGGAACATGGGCTGGCATATGCAAATATTGGGGGCATACACCCCGACTGTTACGTAACTGTTTAACTATGCCAAGGTAAATTCAATTTTTGAATCTAGGGCACCTTTAAAAAATAATAATAATAATAACTTTTTTTAGTTTTGTATTAGGTGATTGAATCAAAAGTTAAATTGATTATGATTTCACTTTTTTAACTTTAGTTAGTGTGTAATGTTGTTGTTTGAGCATAAACAACGTCTGCAAAGTTACAATGCTCAAAGTTCAATGCAAAGGACAATTTTTTACAAAAATCGCTTTTTAAAGGCTGGTAGGGACGAGCTTCTTCCCGGGTTGGTGACATCACAAACCCAAAAATGTACATAAACCCCGTCCCTGAGAACACACAACAAAGGGGGTGAGGCCATGTTGGGCTGCTTTAGAGAAGATTAAGAGTTGTTGTAGAGTGTTGTTGCCATGCCGTCATTTCAGGGTCAATTCAATGCACGAAAGATTAACATGGCGGCACATGCTAGTCAGTGATTTGAATCAACTCCACAGCAACTACATAATTTATCCAATAAACATTCAGAAACGTTTAGATGCTTTCTAAAAGTTGTAACTTCTTCCTGAGTTTCTTGTCCTGTTTGAAAAATGTAAGGCTAAACCGTTACTGATAATCGTCATTTTGGCTGCGTAAGATTCTCCAGCTTTGTTGTTGTTGAGCAACTGAAGCGCGAGCTGTTAAAGCTCCGCCCTCTTTTGGAAAGCGGGCCGGGAGCAGCAGCTCATTTGCATTTAAAGGGACACACACAAAAACGGCGTATTTTTTGCTCACACACAAATAGGGGCAAATTTGACAAGCTATAATAAATGATCTGTGGGGTATTCTGAGCTGAAACTTCACAGACACATTCTGGGGACACCAGAGACTGCATCTTGTAAATGGGGCATTATAGGTCCCCTTTAAAATAAAAGAAGTAATATGGTGCATTTTCTGTGCGCATGGAGGTTATTATTATTAATAATATTATAGAAATTTTATCAATGATAAATGAATAAAGAACCCCAGAAACACCCCTTCATTTTGAACGCTACAATTGAGACTCATTTGTGAAATATGTACTAATATTACAGAATAATACACACAGCAAATTGTTATAAAATACTAAATAATAAAAGTCCTTCACCCCAGTGTGCCCTATAGAATTCTGAGATATGTAGTTTTACTATACCTGTGAGCTCTTCTCCATCTCCATCATCATGCGTTCATGTTGCTCGGCGATGGAGAGTGTGGCAGAGTGAACTCTCTGATAGATCATCTCACCTTCTCTGGTCTGGAACGTGAACAAACCCTCCCCTGTATCACACATCCTGTAAGAGCACAACACACATGCACACACATCTGTTAAGCAATTATTGCATCTATTAGTTTTCAGTACATTCACACTCTTGTCATAATAGGATGAGTAGTAGTACACTTTAAGAGCAGCCATTCGAGGGAAATTATACTAAATGTTGAGCACCTTCATGAATCAGTGAATCAATATCCAGAGCAGCAGAATCAGGACTATTGGATTTAGGATGAAAACATCTTGTCAGACAAAAGCACACCCAACTAGAATCAAATGGCGTTCACACACCTCCCGGACTCAAACGTGAACCAGGTCGAGTCTCTGCCGTATCTCCTCAGGGAGTTGAGCGGCCACATGACCAGCTTGACTCTGGCATTATGGACGTCCCAAAGGTAGATGTTCTCATGGGTGATCTGCATTGTGCACTCTCCGTAGATGTCCAAGTTTGGGGTAGGCATCAAGTAAACATTAAATCTCTCTGAAATAAAAAAAATAAAAAAAAAACAATTAAAAGTCATAAGTACTGCATATTGGGGGTTGTTGAGATATAATGAAATGAAAAATAAACAGTTAAAATCATTAAAATATAACACTCAATTTGATCTTATAAAAAGATGTGCATGTTGCATTAACAAAATGCAAATAATGTGACAAGACCTGGGGTTTGTTTAAAATAAAATAAAATAAAATAAAATAAAATAAAATAAAATAAAATAAAATAAAATAAAATAAAATAAAATAAAATAAAATAAAATAAAATAAAATAAAATAAAATAAAATAAAATAAAATAAAATAAAATAAAATAAAATAAAATAAAATAAAATAAAATAAAATAAAATAAAAAATAAAATAAAATAAAATAAATTAAATTAAATTAAATTAAATTAAATTAAATAATTACCAATTAAAACCATTCAAATAGAACACTTAATTTAATCTTATAAAAAGGATATAAATACATTTTAATTATTTTGCAATATGCAAATAATTTGACAATATACTAATTTATATTACATTATATGTTTATATAATATTACACATTTTATATTATATAATATTTAATGTATAATATAATATATTTATCAAAATTGTGTTCACAACTCATTTTACTTCCATAATATGAAGTATTTCCAAGTAAAACAGGATATTTATTGTGAGAGAAAAAAAAGAAAAGAAAGTATAGGACCTGACTTTTTCCATTGGGAAATGATTGAATCACTAAAAGTAGGTGTCATATGCCAGAATGGAGCCATGAAGCTGAAGAGGTCAGGGTTTTTTTTTTTTTTTGCAGTATTTTTGCAGAAGTGTTGTTTAATATATTTTGATACAAATACACAGTTGACAAAACTGAGTGGTTCCTTTAAGTAAATAACTCATAGAAGTTCAGCAGCCATACCAGCTTAGCTTGACAGAAATTGCCAATGTTTTGTGTGAAACAAAATTCATAAGAGGGTAAACAGTTATACAAAAAGTTTGCCAACTGCTGTGTGACTGACATTTCTTTTAATAATAATTAAATTGGCTTAAAATAGGGCAACCACTGTGGCGGTACAGTCAATTCAGCTGTCATATTTACAGACATCTAAAACAGCTTGGGTAAATGCAGCTTTTATTTGCACAGCTGAAAGATTCTGCTCTGCCTAAAGATGACAGAGAATTAAAGGATACGGCTGGGGAGCTCGAGAACATCTTAACAGAGCTATCTAGCATGATTATTATTTTTCCAACTGACTATTTTCCTTCTTGCAGATGCAGCTCTTGCAGTGCACAAAGGTCAACAGATTGTTGCCATAGAGCCGCAACTGAGCCAACCACAGCTGGAGTAACCACACCATCTCAATTAGCTCCAAAAAGACAAGGGTGCACTTCATAATCCAAATTAATAGTGCCTAATTATACCTAATGCTTCAAAATAAGCTATGTGTCTCTCCAGAGGAAGAGGCAATGTAATGTGGGGGCTATTTTAGGGATTGTGAAAATTAACTCTGATTTAATTATCGCAGCCCGCCGTTAGAGGGGTCTAATTGAAGCGCAAAATGGCAAACTCTCTACTCGTTATTCCTCAGCTGTCGAATAGCACAGAAACGATCATTTTGCTGACCTCCAGCTGATATAATCATATACACATTGCGTTCTCGTTATGAAAACAAATCAATATTTGCCTGTCGTTTGATTGAAAAAAATTTGATGATCACGGCAGGGTGTCTGACACAGCTGAATGCTTGAATGCTTGAGCAGCACTTGGAGATGAACTGATATTGATTTTCTGAATTATGTTTAAAAAACAAACTGTAAACACAGACACAACTCAGACTGAAACAGTGTGATCATACTGAACATAGCACGTACCGAACTGTACCGAAACCGTCACACTAAGACCGTGATACAAATCGAACCGAACATACATACATACATATTTATACAACAGTTCATTCTGGTTCTTGAATCTGATTGGCTGAGAGGTCTTTCCAGCCATGTGATATTCTAGCAGTATTGCCACGGGAACCGTTTCACCATTTGAATCACTCCAGTGTCAGCATTCTCACAGCGAGTGTCATGGCGGACGAGGAAACCCACCATATGTTTATAGATACTACTGTTATTTTGTAACGGAATGTAGTTTTAAGAGTTTTTAGGCGAGAATGTAGTTGTTATGTAAATAGTGAATATATGAAAATTTGTTTAGGCGCTTTCAGAGATGTGAGCTTCAGGCCGTCAGCGGCAGTTCAGCATGTATCGGCCAGTCCTTCGGGAATTTGGCGCTATCTCTTATGTAGATAGTGTTTAAACATGAGGTATAATTAGTTTTGGGTATATCAAACGGGCAATCTTTGGTCTTATTAATATATTACTTGTTCCAGAGCTAATAGATTTGGCTTAAGGGCTATATTAAGTTTCATAACTTTATATTTACATTCAAATTAAATCCTGTACTAACTAGAGTGCTGCTTTTGTACTGAACTGTTTGCTTGAGTTTATTTCCTATTTTACTTTGTATACTGTTATAATGGCTATTGTTGTTAATTTAAATATTGTTCAATAAATAATATTTTAAATAAATAACATTGCATGTTTTTGGTATTAAGAAAGAGTCCATTAATGATTTCAACTTCACTGAAAGTTACATTAAAGGTGCCCTAGATTATGTTTTTAAAAGATGTAATATAAGTCTAAGGTGTCCCCTGAATGTGTCTGTGAAGTTTCAGCTACTATTAATTTTTTTAACTGCCTATTTTGGGGCATCATTATAAACACGCTGATTTTATGCTGCGGCGCCTTTAAATCCCGTGCTCTCTGCTCACAGAGCTCGCGCTTGCCTTAAACAGTGCCTTAACAAAGTTTACACAGTTAATATAACCCTCTAAATGGAACTTTACAAAGTGTTCGTCATGCATGCGGCATGCATGCGTCGGATTATGTGAGTATTGTATACTGTTATATTGTTTACTTTTGATTCTGAATGAGTTTGAGGCTGTGCTCCGTGGCTAACGGCTAATGCTACACTGTTGGAGAGATTTATAAAGAATGAAGTTGTGTTTATGCATTATACAGATTGCAAGTGTTTAAAAATGAAAATAGCGACGGCTTGTCTCCGTGAATACAGTAATAACCGATGGTAACTTTAACCACATTTAACAGTACATTAGCAACATGCTAACGAAACATTTAGAAAAACAATTTACAAATATCACTAAAAATATCATGTTATCATGAATCATGTCAGTTATTATTGCTCCATCTGCCATTTTTCGCTATTGTTCTTGCTTGCTTACCTAGTCTGATGATTTGGTTGTGCACATCCAGACGTTAATACTGGCTGCCCTTGTCTAATGCCTTTTATAATGTTGGAATCATGGGCTGGCATATGCAAATATTGGGGGCGTACACCCCGACTGTTACGTAACAGTCGGTGTTATGTTGAGATTCGCCTGTTAAGATAAGATGTCTTTATGAGCGAGTCAGTCAGTCGCAAAGACTTATATATTATAATGGACTGAAACAAGGAAACAAGGACATTGTTTTTAGTTTAAACAGCATTTTACAAGACGCAACTGACAAATGCATTGACTAGTGCTGTCATGGAAATGTCTTAAATGTTAAAAGGACAAAGACAAATATATTACTTTTCTCAGCGGACATTCAAACTGATTTTGATTATGAATATAAGATTGACCTGAAGAATATCAGCAAGATGCAGGTAATACACTCACTCAGGCGATCTCTCTCTCATAATACTCTACATATTACAGTGAGTTTCAATGAAGCGACTCAACATTCCTTCGTTACTAGCTCTAAAGTGATATTTTAAAATTATTAACTGGCTTGGGCTCAATTGTTAAACTGTCAACTTGAGATTTGTGAAGTAGTTCCTCACAAAAGAGTTTTTTTTAAAGACACTCTGTTGTTGTTGTTCTTATTTATTTACACACTTGTGCCGCCCAACTGTTGTATAAATGCAATATCACACTCGTAGCCATGCAAAATGGCTGTATATCAGCACGCTGTTATTACCTACAGCCAAATCACAGCCGTGCTGATATACAGCCATATCGCACGGCTACTCGTGATATATATTACTTAGTTATTGAAAAAAATAACATGCGTACATGCCCCAGACCTACGTAGGTCATACATTTCATACATTTGATAGGCGATAAACATGATGCAGAGTAACAACTTACTGCGTGATGTAGCCTATAGAATGCAGTTAGGATGGCTCTAAAATTCATAATATTTCTGCAAAATTAGGCCTGAATGACTTTCGTTTGCAGAACATAAAAAGATATTTTGAAGAATGTTACCATTGACTTCCATTGTATGAACAAAAAAAAAAAAAAAAAAAAGAGGCATTTCTCAAAATAACTTCTTTTATGTTCCACAGAAGAAAGTTAGTCATACAGGTTTGAAACGACATGAGGGTGAGTAAATGAAGTTTAATTTTTGAGTAAACTATCCCTTTTAATACCCATTTAAAACCCATTAATCTCAAGGCATTATTTATGAAATTGTAAATGCAGTGTAAATGCATTCATACCACCTCTGTACTGCAATAAATAGTCTGTAAACATATCTAAACACCAATTCATATGCAGCTTCTGAAAAAAAAAAAGCCCATTGTAGCCTAAAAGTTCTTTCTAAAGCTACTTTTTGTACTGATTTAACACAATAATGATTTTAAATTATCTTTTGGGAGTAATTTCTCAGCTAAATTGGATGATTAATTATGTGAATGAAAATGAAAAATAAAAATAAAATAATTCTAGTAATTTAATGTTCCTTAAACCTTGGTCATTTTTGTACAGTGAACAGCTCTGGTACTGTTTTGGGTGTCACTTGATGTCCAATGTAAAATCTACGTCCTGAAGCAAAATCCGTTTAACTTTAAATTGAACACATTGCCATTCATTCTAGAAGGAAACAAAATGAATTCACTAAAGATTCACGCTCATTCTCTTAAGCGTTTTTTGCAGAGGTGCCATGCGTATTCATCCTGCTTTTCTTCTGCGTCATAATCTCATCCATCTCTATGACAAGCTTCATTATGGGCTGATGCTCTGATGCACGGCAGTACCCATTAGTGCTTAGTAGAGAACCTTGGCCCGAGCAGATCATTTATAAACATGAGAACAGACCTGGAGGGACTGTGTTTAACAAACACATTTGGTCCTTGTAATAGAATCATTTAGGGAGTACAAGAGAAAAAAAAAAAAAAAAAAAAAAAAAAATCACCCAAAAAGCCGGGCTCTAATTGGATACTGACCGTTCTGTTCCCTCTGCACCCCTGCTGCTAACAAGTCCGGTTCTCCCAGGCTGATGTCATTAAGTCTGCTGCCCAGACACTCCAAACACAATAACTTCCACCACTCTTCAGCCTCCAGCTCTGTGGACACACACATCCATATCATCATGTTTATATGCAAACATACAAGAGCAGCAACTGAAGAGACAGCAGCGAACAGGGAACAAGTAGAAGAAAAACACATTACAGATTTAGCACTAATGCACAAAAACAAGCAATTTGCGAAGGCTACGTTGGTGATGAATGATATTTTTTCTAGTCATCGACCAGCTCAGCCTTTCTATGAATAATAAATGTTTAATGTTAAAAGAGATATGCGTTTTAAAACTAAAATAACCAGTAGTCATATCCAGACACAAAAGGTTATAGTGATGGACAGACAGGTATATACAAGTCATAGACAGGCAGATGACAGACAAGTTTATAGGTGTGGACACAGTTTCTAAAAATACTCACCAAGTGCAAAAGATGAGTAAAAACTGGCTGTCAATTAAGAAAAACAGAAATACTGACCATTTTTAGGAAGTGCAATGATGGAAGTCAAAATGAGGGGAAATTACATAATTTTCATTTTTTAGGTGAACTTTACCATTTATTACACTTACACTCATATAAATATATAAATTATATTTTATATAGTCATGTTATATACTATCGGTCAAAAATTTGGAATAATTAAGATGTTTTTGAAAGAAGTCTTGTAAGCTCACCATGGCTGCATTTATTTGACCAAAAATACAGTAAAAACAGAAATATTGTGAAATATTATTACAATTTAAAATAACTGTTTTCTATTTTAATATATTTTAAAATGTAATTTTTTGAATTTTTTTAGCAGCCATTACTTCAGTGTCACATGATTCTTCATAAATCAGAATATGCCGATTTGGCACTCAATTATTATCAATTATTACTAATAAGGCTTCTTATTATCATCAATGTTGAAAATAGTTTTTGCTGCTTAATATTTTTGTTTTTTTTAAATATTTTTTCAATGAACATTTGAAATAAAATTATTATTTAAGATTTTATAATTTAATAAATTAAATCCATCAATTGAATTCATTTAATTCAATTTAATTCATAATTTTAAATCTTTTTAGCCCAAACTTTTGAATGGTGTTGGTGTTGTGAACAAAATATTAAGCAGCAAAAACTATTTTCAACATTGACAAAATGAGCTCATTTCAAATTTGATGCCTGCTACAGGTCTCAAAATAGTTGGGACGGGGGCATGTTTACCATGGTGTAGCATCTCCTCTTCTTTGAAGATGTCTGGGCATTGAGGTTATGAGTTTCTGGAGTTTTACTGTTGGAAATTTGGTCCCATTCTTGCCTGATATAGGTTTCCAGCTGCTGAAGAGTTTGTGGTCGTCTTTGACGTATTTTTCGTTTAATGATGCGCCAAATGTTCTCTATAGGTGAAAGATCTGGACTGCAGGCAGGCCAATTCAGCACCTGGACTCTTCAACGACGAAGCCATGCTGTTGTAATAGCTACAGTATGTGATTTTGCATTGGCCTGCTGAAATACACAAGGCCTTCCCTGAAATAGACGTCGTCTAGAAACCTTTATATGCACCTTTCAGCATTCATAATGCCTTCCAAAACATGCAAGCTACCCATTCCGTATGCACTTATGCACCCCCATACCATCAGAGATGCTGGCTTTTGAACTGAATGCTCCTGAACTCTCCCTCCTCTTTAGCTCGGAGGACACTGTGTCTGTGATTTCCAACAAGAATCTCAAATTTGGATTCGTCTGACCATAGAACACTTTACCACTTTGAAACAGTCCATTTTAAATGAGCCTTGGCCCACAAAACACGACGATGCTTCAGGACCATGTTCACATGGCTTCCTTTTTGCATGATAGAGCTTTGGTTGGCATCTGTAGATGGCACGGCGGATTGAGTTTACTGACAGTGGTTTCTGGAAGTATTCCTGGGCCCACTTAGTAATGTCATTGATACAATCATGCCGATGAGTAATGCAGTGTCGTCTGAGGGCCTGAAGACCACGGGCATCCAATAAAGGTCTTCAGCCTTGTCCCTTATGCACAGAGATTTCTCCAGATTCTCTGAATCTTTTGATGATGTTATGCACTGTAGATGATGAGATTTGCAAAGCCTTTGCAATTTGACATTGAGGAACATTGTTTTCCACAATCTTTTTACGCACTCTTTCACAGATTGAAGAGTCTATGCCCATCTTTACTTCTGAGAGACTCTGACTCTCTAAGACATCCCTTTTATAGCTAATCATGTTACAGACCTGATATCAAATTGTTTTTAAAAATGGCTGAAAAAGCTTTTTCAGCCATTTGTTGCCCCCATGCCAACTTTTTTGAGACCTGTAGCAGGCATCAAATTTGAAATGAGCTCATTTAGTGGATAAAAGTGTAAAACTTCTCAGTTTAAACATTTGTTATGTTATCTATGTTCTATTGTGAATAAAATACTGGCTCGTGTGATTTGAAAGTCTTTTAGTTTTCATTTTATTCACATTTTAAAAAATTGGGTTTCGGAATTCTGGTTTTATTTAACAATATTACTGTTTTTATTGTATTTTTGATTAAAAAAACTGTCAAGAACATTAAAAATCGTAATCTCAAACTTTTGATTGCTATATAAAATGATATATTTATAGTTATATAAATATAAAAATGCAGTTTAATGGACAGTAAAAGTAATTATGAGCAGCACATTTTCTCAGTTTACACATTTTGGCAGGTGTTGCAATAGTTATTTTGGCCCCTGTGTGCACACAAAAGAAAACACAAATAGCATTCTGTAGGAGTTGAGCATGTTGAGTAAGCCACTTGCATGTATTTATGTGACTTTTTTTTGTTGTTTTTGTTTTTTTTTCTTCTTCTTGGCAGTCAGTTTATGAAATTCTTGAAAATCTCCTGGATAATCTATAGCAGACTCTGAACAGTATTGCTCTAATGAGTAAACCTTACAAATGAACATACACTCTGAAACACCTAATGCAGTTTAGCACAAAGTGAGCACAAATTATGACTACGGCAACTACAAAACGAGCTCCGTCCACACCGCTTCTCTTTGTGACATGGGTTTGACGGCTCAACGTTATGAGATTAGATTTGTCTAATTACATGCCAAGTAGTTCTTAGCAGATTCGTGACCTGGTCGAGTTTGTGTATTCAGCGGAGCTTGTTTGAATAACAATGGCTGTCTTCTTGATGTTTCCCTAAGTATATTTCAGCTGTAGTAATTGAAGCTTAAAATGAATACTGTATGTCTGTTCACATTTTAATTTTGCTTGCTTGAGTAATGTGAGCAGCCACCATTCAAAATATTCAGTCAGAAAAAAAATTACTAGAATTTGCTATAGTGCCAAATGCAATAGTGAATAGTACAATGAATAAAGTCTTATCAAATAAGTTACACAATACTATGTGTAAGTCATGCGCACAGATCCAAAAGATGGAAATAAAGCTACACTGCCTTAGATTATCTTTATCTAATTTTATCCAATCACAAACAAAACAATGTCAACATTTTTTATTCAAGCTTTTTGTTGGATTTTTTGCATGGCCTCTCTCCTGAGACGGTGACCTTTAAGTGTGTCTAAATTCACACACACTTTTGGGACCACTGAGTGGAAAATTGGATAAACAAATACTTCATCAGCATGGCAAACTCTCAAGTGCTCAGGCAGCTATGTGCACAAACACAAAGATGCCCGGTGGAATCACAGCACTTTACAGCACAACATCTTCACATGGTTAATGGTTCACGCAGAGCACAGGAAATGAGAAGAACTACATGATAAATAGTCAAGAGAGAGAAAATGGGTCAGGACGGATGAGAAAGGATTAGGATGGCAACATCAAATTGATCATGAAAATAATCAATGAATTTCATTATCGAATAGTAGGGTCTGTGGACCCTGCATGGAGAAGGTGACGCCACATGTAACGGGAAAAAATTAATTTAAAAATAATAAAAAATAATAATAATAATTTTAACAAAATAAGAGAGATAATACAAAATGCATGTTATTTTTTATTTAGTACTGTCCTGAGTAAGATATTTTACATAAAAGATGTTTACATTTAATCCATAAGACAAAAAAATTGCTGAATTTATTAAAATGACCCAGTTCAAAAGTTTGTTAACCACTGATTCTTAATACTGTGTGTGGTTACCTGATGATCCACGACTGTTTTTATGTTTTGTGATGGTTGTTCATGAGTCTCTTGTTTATTCTGAGCAGTTAAACTGAGCTCTGTTCTTCAGAAAAAAAATCTCCAGGTCCCAAAAAATCTGGTTTTCCACCATCTTTTGCATATTTGAACCCTTTACAACAGTGACTGAATGATTTTGAGATCCATCTTTTCACATGGAGGACAACTGAGGGACTCAAACACAACTATTAAAAAAGGTTCAAACATTCACTGATGCTTCAGAAGGAAACAGAAGGTGAACATTTTTGAAAAGGATGAAGATGTCCAAATTTTCTTATTTCGCTTGAATATAATATTTTTCATTTAGTACTGCCCTTCGGAAGCAACAGTAGATACTTGCATGTTTCCCAGAAGTCAGGTTAAATACAATTTACCTTGATCTTCAAATTCCAAAAGTTTTCACCCCCATCAGTGAATATTTGAACCTTTTTTAAAAGTTGTGTTTGAGTCCCTCAGTTGTCCTCAGTGTGAAAAGACGGATCTCAAAATCATACAGTCACTGCTGTAAAGGGTTCAAATATGCAAAAAATGCTGGAAAACTGAAGAATCTGCAAGACCTGGAGGATTTTTCAGAAGAACAGAGTTCAGTTTAACTGCTCAGAACAAACAAGAGACTCATGAACAACCATCACAAAACAAAAAAACAGTCGTGGATCATCAAGTAACCACACACAGTATTAAGAATCAATGGTTCACATACTTATGAATGGGGTTATTTTAATAAATTCAGCTATTTATTTTGTCCTGTGGATTATATGTAAACAACTTTTATGTAAAATATCTTACTCAGGACAGTACTAAATAAAAAAATAACATGCAGTTTGTATTATCTCCCCTATTTTGTAAAAATTATTAACATTTTCACAGATTCTGTAAGTGGTTCACATACTTTTTCTTGCAACTGTGTGTATATATATATATATATATATATATATATATATATATATATATATATATATATATATATATATATATATATATATATATATATATATATATATTTTATGCATTCCCTAGAAACCGAACTCAAGACCTTGGCATTGCTAATGCCATGCTCTACTGAGCTTTTATATTAGAAATATCTACACTACCATTCAAAAGTTTGGGGTCAGTAAGATTTGTTAATGATTTTGAAAGAAGTCTCATATGCTCACCAAGGCTGCATTTATTTGCTATAGTAATATTGTGAAATATTGAAATTTTAATATTTTTTTTAAAAATGTAATTTATTCCTTTGATGTCAAAGCTGAATTTTCAGCATCAGTACTCCAGTCTTCAGTGTCACATGATCCTTCGGAAATCATTCCAATATGCTGATTTGGTGCTCAAGAAACATTTATTTATTATTATTAATGAAAACAGTAGTCTGCTTAATATTTTTGTGGAAACTGTGATACATTATTTTTAGGATTATTTGATAAATGTTCAAAAGAACAGCAGAAATTCAAATCTTTTGTAACAATGTAAAAGACTTATTGTCACTTTTGATCAATGTAAAGCATACTTGCTGAATAATAATAATAATAATAATAATAATAATAATAATATAAAAAAAAATTGATCAAATTGATTGAAAAAACTGATCCCACACTTTTGAATGGTATATTATTAGGGCCCAAGCGAAAATTCGCGCAGGGCCCTCTTGTTCTTCTAAGGATTATTATTATTTTTTTTTTTTTTTTTTTTTTTATTTTTTTTCCGTCTTCCGGGGCTTTTTGGGGGCCTTAACATGCTCAAAAACTCTTGAAAATTGGCACACACATTGGAATCCGCGGCCATTAGGACGCCGGAGAGGCTGGTACCCGGGCGTGGCAGGGGGGCTCGACAGCGCCCCCTTGAAAAAAGTCTGAAAATTTGGTCCATATATTAAACACGCTTGCACGTATTAGTATGAAACTCAGTACACATATAGACCTCATCGGGCCGAACAACTTTCGTGCTCTAAGTTAAACACCACGCCAACAGGAAGTCAGCTATTAAGGGTTGTTTGAAAAACGCATGCTCTGGAATTTGATATACTCCTCCTAGACGATTAATCCGATCGCCACCAAACTCGGTCAGCATGAAGTCAAGACACTGATGATTAAAAATTGCCAGGGGATTTTTGATATCTCGAACGGTTTGGCCGTGGCGAGGCAACGAATTTATGGCGAGAAAAAGGAAACAGGAAATGTGTTATAACGTCTGCATACATATATTGATCTTTATGAAACTTCACGAGTGTGTTCGTTATAGGAGTCTGATCACATGGATGTGACTATTGTGAGTCAAAGTTATAGCGCCACCAACTGGCAGCAGGAAGTGTATCACTTTTTGAAATGTTTTGAGATCACCCTCTTATTTTTACCTGATTTGCTTCAAACTTCATCAGTGTAATGTCAATACACAGCAGATGTAGACCTATGACAGGATTTTTGATATTTGAAATATTGTTGCCATGGCAACAGGTCAAACTGTAATAATATTCTTGAGTGTTTTTGAGGCTCTTAACATGCTTCAAATTGCATGAAACTCGACACACACATCAATATTGTCAACCAGTAGACATGGACAAAGCCATAGAAATGGGCGTGGTGGAGGGGCTCAGTAGCGCCACCTTTTGACAAAAGTGGGGGGGTTAGTTTTTCCTACAATCACCAAACTCGGTACACATATTGTTCTCATCAAGCCGGACAATTTTCTAATTTACATTCATTAGCTCCGACCAACAGGAAGTCAGCTATTTTGGTTTGAATGTTAATTTTTTGAAAAAACAGGCTATGAATTTTATACTACTGCTCCTACAGGGTTTATCCAATTTACACCAAACTTTTTTTAACTTGTTGCTAACACATTGAAGTTGTTTAATTGCAAACGGATTTTGGATATCTCAAACGGTTTGGCCGTGGCGAGGCAACGAATTTATGGCAAGAAAAGGGAAACAAAGTGTTATAACTTCTGCATACATTAATTGATTTTGATGAAACTTCGGCTTAGTCTTCGTTGTACAAGGCTGATCACATGGATGTGACTATTGTGATTCAAAGTAATAGCGCCACCAACTGGAAGCAGAAAATGTGTCACTTTCAGCATACATTGAGATCACCCTCTTATTTTTACCTGATTTGCTTCAAAATTCATCAGAATAATGTTAAAACTTGGCACATGTAATCCTTTGAAAATGGGCAGGGAGGAGGGGCTCTATAGTGGCACCTTGTAGTGCAGTAAATGTGGAGTGAATTTGACATAGTCCTTTGATGTTTAACCGTTTTAAGTGCCTATTGCCCGCTGTGCACAGTTGCCCTGAAGCCACCGGGGTGGCGGTGCCACCGGGCTTGGGCCCGCCATCGCTGCTCGCAGCTATATTTATTATTATTATTATTAGGGATGTGATGAGATCTCGTGCCATGAAATCTTGCGACATTAAAATGTGATGAGATTTCTCGCGATATTGCCATGGCGGAGTGTAAGGGTGAAATTAGGATAGAATATGCCACTGCTACGTTTACATTACGTGTCCACTGTCGGATACCTTTTTATAGAAATAAAAACCATTCAATTTACTTGGATAATGTTCACCGCCTCTCCCTTTTCACAGAGTACGCGCGATCACGAAAGCGAAAGTAAAACGCGAAATCACATTCAAACGTGATTTCAATACTCCACATTTTGAAAGCGGCTCCCTGATGCATGCAAATATCTCCCAATATGAAAGCTATCTTAGGCTGGGCTGTGTAGTTGTAACCATCTCTTACATGTAGTTCTGTGTCATGCTTGAAGAAAAATTTGGTCTATTTGCACTTTGAATATTGAAAGAGCAATTTGATTATGGTTAGAACTGTTATTCTTTTTATGGTAACACTTTACAACAAGGTTTCATAAGTTAACATTAGTTATCATTGATTCAAATTAGCTATAAGTCACAGAGAGAGAAAGCGAGAAGCGAGAAGAAAAGGGTCAGATCACCACAAGCTTAACCTGACAGACTCAGAGGGAGGTGAGGAAGTGGAAGTGAAGGATCAAGGGAGGCCGAGTTCCTACATGTGGCGGACGTGTGAGGGACACAAGCTCCATATGGCCGGAGTTAGTGGGAAAGGGGAAGTTCGAGAGGGGGCGGCTCATGGACATGTACCTGTGCCAAAATTAAAAGAGCCACAAGGAGAGTTAACCACACACACATACATACGCCTGAGGTCCACACTGACGCAAAGGTGATTTACTCCTACAAGGACAACAAGGTGATCTAATGCAGCAGGACACATCACCAACAAACCAGCACAGAAAAGTCTTTGAACGCGTCACAGTTGCAACACCGAAGGACTGAAGACTTCTTCATCTAAACAGCCTCAAGGCACGTATACTTTTTAAACCCTTGGTGTACGCCCATATCTCGCACAGCTCTTCATTTATGCCCTATGCCCGCTCTACCCGTTCCCATTAATATCCTGCCTCTGAAGGGAGTGGAAAAGAGTCGAGGCAGAGCTGGGGGTGGGGAGGTTATTGTGGTAAATGGATTCAGGAGAACATTCCTCGCCTCCCCCTGGCAGTGCGGAAGACCCCAGAGGTGCTAATGATATCCCAGCGGGTCTACCGTGCTGCTCCCCCTGTGCACATCCACTCCACTGCCTCTCCTTCCCGTCTCCTCCAGCTCTTCCCCTTTTCTCCTACCTGGGAATTTAGCTCGACACGAAATTTGAAGGCAAAGGACAAATTCAGTGCTGGATTATGATAAGTTTTCCACTTCTTCTGGTCTAATGTTGTTGTGACCACATTATTGTGGGTGGAATTCACTTAGAATTATTCATGTATTTGAATTGCAAAATTCCTTTTTGGATTGCACAGTTCAAACTAGTAAACGTAATAGTCATACATAAATGAAGCAGGTAAAAAACGGGTTAGGTTTCTGTAATAATACTAAATAGTTATGATAAAATAAAATGTGTTTTTTTTTTTTTTTTAAATAACAAGGTTTATATATTCATCAATCATTCCAATTTGTTCCAGTACATTTTAACTAATTAATTATTGCTTGTTTTACAGCTAGACATATTTTAACCATGTTTATACTTTTTAATCGAATATATTTAATGAAATCACTGCAATCCAGGTACTTGAATTTGAATTTTAAAATCAAGAAAGGGTGCTTATTTACACTGCACCATGGATATATGCCTGGGTATGACGTTCTTTTCCATGATCTGATGAATAACTGCTGCCATGATCACAAGAAAATGTATAATGTCTCTTTTTCAACGAAATTCTATTCAATAGTGCTGAGTTTTGTGAATTATATATTATAAATATACTTAAATAAAGCTATTTACATAAAAAGGAGGTGTTTTTATGCTGATGTGAATGACAATTAAATACTCATTATTCAGCATTTTATCTGTGCATTTAGTGCCAGGTTAAACTAGATGCAGGTTCTCAGTCCGAAATATGTGGAAAAGTAGCGTGCTTTGTGTGGTGGGTATGTAGAAAACAGTTTTCTGCTTAATGGGGTGATAAACTGAGAAATCAAATTTTCCTTGAGCTTTTGACATATAAGAGGTCATCATACTTTAAGAATATCCTATAAGTTTTAGAGCTGAAAACTTCCTTGCTAGTCCAATAAAAGCTTTAATTGACAACAGACCCAGCAAACGACAGGATTTACAAAGTGGGGATCTATGACATCAAAGAGCAGCAAGCACCGCCTCTGCAGAAGAAGATCAACACCTACTTCATCCCTGCCTGTTTAGCCCCGCCCACCGATTCGCACATGACATGCAATAGAATAGGTAGCCTAAGTAACATAGGCCTAAACTAGATCGAGCTACCATGCAATAAACATGCCATTGAGCATTACAAAATATTGTGCAGTGCCTGGACTCGACAGTAATGCAACAACATGTAACTAACTGTGTTAATTCTAATGCCTGATCTGATATGTAATGATTCATGTACAGTCAGATGTTCTTTGTGTGTGTGTCAGTAAATCAATCCAGTGACTAAACGTCAACTTGCGTTGTTTTTCTTAATAGGATGAAAATAATCTGTTATTTAACGGTGATTAAATTATATAAAGAAAGCGATCAAAGAAAGCCCCCTTTGCAATCGTTGGAGCAGCGTGCACTGAAGCTGTCAATCATACAGTGCGAGTTTATCAGTGACTGACGCGCAAAACTACCGTTTTATTCAACAAATCTTTTAGTTATATTGCGTTTGCACTGTTAGTGAGGATGAACGCATTTGTTAGTGTACAGAAATTGAGTTGCAATGACGAGATCACTGCTTTCATGCGCTCAACTATGTGATCGGCTACACAGTGTTCATCTCTGCAACCTTTCATGTCACTATCTAAATATAATGCCATAGATCTAAATGTAATGCAAATGTAAAAGAGAGAGTAATAACTGGCTATTTCATATGCAAAGATGTTAACCAGTCACAGTAGTGGGAGTGTACACTGAAGACACGCCCCTTAAAAAAGAGCATTCAAACCAGAGGGCTAAAATCAGGGTAGGAAAAATGCCTTTTATTTATAAATTATGACAATTTTGGATGTAAAAAGCATACTAACATTATAAGTGCATCACAGGAAACATTATAAAACAATAAAAAAACAACGCAGTTCATGACCACTTTAATATTTTTGAGGAAACTATGATCAAAAGAATTGCATTTATTTGAAATATAAATCATTTTTAACTTGTATAACGTCTTTGTATTTCGTTTCTCATTCAAACAATTGCATTGTGTTAAACTGACTTAAAACAGTTGCGTTTTGGCTCAACTCAATATTTTCATTTTGAAAGAACATTTCAATTAAGTAGACCAAAAATTAAATTTGATGCTTGTTCAATTTACTTAAATGATTAGTTCACCCAAAAATGAAACTTTGTCATTAATTACTCGTTCCAAACCGTAAGACCTTCGTTCATCTTCAGAACACAAATTAAGATATTTCTGATAAAATCCGAGATAAAAAATTAGTTTGAGCCCCTTCAATCTGGTTTCTGTAAATTTCACAGCACAGAAACTGCAGTGAAGGTTACTAATGACATGTTACTTGCTGTGGACTGTGGCTGTCTGTTAATTTTGATTCTTCTTGATCTCAGTGCAGCCTTTGACACTGTCGATCATTCTAATTTACTCACTCATATGGAATCTGTGTTTGGCATCACTGACACTGCTCTACACTGGTTTAAATCCTACCTCACCGACCGTAGGCAGTTTGTTTCCATGGTTGGGCACAAGTCTAAGATTGGCTCAGTCAAATTTTGGTTGCCCTAGAGATCAACTTTGAGTCCAGTACTTTTTAGTATGTATATTTTTCCTCTTGGTCATCTTTTGCAATCTCTTGGTCTTAAGTATCACTTTTATCCAGATGACACTCAGATTTACATTCACTGAAAATCTGACGATTACACTGCTGTTGCTTTCCTCGAACATTGCATTTCTGAGATTAAAATATGGATGTATAAAAATTGTCTTTGTCTTAACAGTGATAAGACAGAGGTTATGCTGCTTGGCTCAATCCATCAATTACGCAAAGCTGGATCTCCATCACTTAATGTAGATGGCTGTGTCCTGTCCTGCCACTACTCGCATGCACTCCATGGGTGACAGGGCTTTTTCTTCCTTTGCTCCAAAACTCTTGAACTCTCTTTCCTGTGATATTAGACATGCTAAATCTTTTAGTGCTTTTAAAGCTTCTCTTTAGACTGGCTTATATGTGATTTTTCAGATTAGATATTGTTCTTGTTGTTTTTTTATTTTTCTTGTTATTATTGTATTGACTACCTTTTAACTTTGTACTCTTCTGTGTAAAGCACTTTGAGAATAACGTTTTAAAGGTGCTATATAAAATAAAGTTTATTATTATTAACAAATTTACCACATTTAAGGTCCAGAGAAGTAGTAAAAATATTGTTAAATTAGACGGAAGCTAATTTTAAATCAATTTAAATTAGTGAAGTTAAATTAAACACGGAAGCTCTGCACTGCATTCACTGCGTCAACTGCGTAGAAGACTGACAAGGAAGAGGAAAAATTGTTGAATAAAGTCGTTATTTTTGTTTTGTTTTTGTGCACAAAATGTATTCTCGTCACTTCATAATATTAAGGTTGAGTCACATGGACTATTTTAACGATGTCTTTACTACTTCTCTAGACCTTGAATTTGGTAATTTTGTTGCTTTCTATGGGAGATAAGAAACCTCTCGGATTTCATTTTTGGGTGAACTAACCCTTTAAGTAAATCAAGTTAATAGAACACAATTTTTTTCGAACACTTTACTTAATCCATTTGAGTTGAGAGTACATAAATGATTTTAGTTGTGTTAAAATAGCATTATAGAAACTAGGAACAGGATTTCCCCATCCCATCATGCTTTGCACAGGGCTGGATAGGAAGAGTAAATGTGGAAATAAAATTGTATTTTTGGGGGGTTAGAGTGTAGAGCATGTGCTTGGGTTGAGGATCTGCTAACAACTATTTAAGTTGTTTTATTAATAATAATAATAATAATAATAATAATAATAATACACTCAAAAAAAAAAGATTCAGAAAAGATTCAGTTTATTTAAACAATTTATTTTGTTTCAACACCATTGTATCAGGTTTCTGGTTTAAATGTGATTGATTCATGTTAAATTGACTTGAAACGATTACTCTTTGACTTAACTTGATGTTTTCATATTGGAATAACATGTTTCAATCAAGTAAACCCAACCAGGGGTGCGTTTCCCAAAGCGAACTATGGTCGCAAGTTCCGTCGTTACCAATAGAGTTCAATGGGACTTACGACCATGGTTCACCAACGATGCTTTCGGGAAACTCACCCCAGGACTCAATCAAACAGGATTTTCACTTCCCATCATGCTTTGCAAAGGGGCTGAACTAGGAGTGTAAATGTTGAAATAAAGTGTTATTTTAAGCAGTTTTTAGGAAGATGTGAAAATGGAAAGACTTAATGTTTACTGTTCTATTATGTTGGTATTTAAAAGTTTCTGTTAATTAATAGTTTTAGGGTTACCATTGTGGTGAATTGTTGCTCTTGTGCTTGGGTTGAGGACCTGCTAACAAACTTTCAAATTACTTTAATAAGAAAGTAATCACTGTGGTAGTGCTCTGGGTTGCATTTCCTAAAAGCATTATAAGCCTATGTTGATTGTAAAACCATTGCCACCAATGGACTTATGATCAATTTAGGCTTTACAATGTTATTGGTTAAGGCAATTTAGGATGAATCCAGTATCACGTCTAGATTTCTAACACAGAACATCACAAAAGCTATATGAATCACAAAATTAAACAAGAAGAATTAATTGTAAAATTCAATGTAAATGAAAACAATTTATTTTTTATTTATTTATTTATTGCTTTTTATTTATTTTCCAAAACATTGCAAATTTTGCAGTGTTAGGCTTACACTATTAAATTAAGCTGTGCCCAACTATAGTAAATAAGTTGAATCAACCTTAATAAATTAAGTTGGCCCAACGCAAGTACATTAAATTGGAATAACAGAATTGCATAATGCTGAAATAAAGCAACTTAATCATGTGGAAATCCTTTCCATGATTTTTTTATGTTTGTTCAAAGAGTTATTTTTTTGAGTGTAATAAAACTATTTTTTGCATGTCATGGATGTAACAAAACCATCTTCTGGCTAACGCCTAACAATTAAAATATTTACAGAGTAAAGATTTTGTAAAAACTATTCTTAGATAACATTTATAAAAGTTGTAAAAAAAATGTTCTTGAATGCACTCACTAAATAAACTAATCAATTAAACTGGATAACTTGTTTTAATTTTTGTTTGATATTAATTTTAAGATAATTTAACTTAATAGTTTTGGACAAAATTAAGAATGTTAACTTGATTCAACTAAATGGCATTGAATTAACCTTATGTAATAAACTTAAGTTTACTGAAATAATGTTAATTAAATGCAACATAACCCAGTTATGTGGAACCTGTTGACATAAAAAAAAGTTAGGCAAATCCAACATATTATGTTTTTGAGTACATTAATTCTTTAAAAAAAACAAAAAAAAAAACAAACAAACAAAATATTACATTTATGGTGCATTCACATTTGGCATGTTTGATTCGATTTAAACAAAACCTGGTGCGATTGCTCGGTTAGTGCGGTTCATTTGAGCATGTGTGAACGCTGCCATCCGAACCCTGGTGCGGACCGAGACCGCTGAAAAGATGGGTCTCAGTCCGCTTCCAAACGAACTCTGGTGCGGTTCGAATGATATATGAACGCAACACGGACCAAAGACATGTAAACGAACAGGAAGATGAGACCCTAAAAAGGACAGAATCCTCACGCATGTCGGTTTTTCTTGTTATAGTCATGAGTTTGCCCATGACAGGCATCAGACCCGCGTCTCCACGCAGCAGATCGCTTGTGTGTGACGGAGGGATTCCCGCCGCTGTTTTGACTACTTTACACATTTTATAAGCTCTTCACAATTCCCAGCTGGCCAAAATACCATCAAATGCAGGCTACGCACACACAACGAGCGCATTTACCTCAGCACACAGCATTGTTTAGGATGTTCGGTAAGTTCCGTCTCAAAATACGTCATAAAATCCGACCAATCACGTTGTGAATGTATCCCTGTGCCTTTTTGTTTGGTATCTTTTGGTTCGGTGATAAAATTGCCAATCTGAACAAACGCTAATCGGACCAGGACTAAATGTTTTTTTTTTTCTTTTTTGGTCCGGACTAAATGAACCAAACGAACCGAAATACAAGTGTGAACGCACCTTTAATTAGGGTCAAACATGCTTTATTTGTCCCGGTAAAATGAAAATCATGGTAAGCCCCAGAACCGAATATTAAAACTCACCTACAATCATTTCGCAACCAAGTTAGTATTTATTCATGTTTGTATTCTGTGAGAACACTTTGATCAGTTTCGACATTGCCATCTTTCCACTACAAGATTCTCAGTGTGAGAGGAGAGAAAACTCAAGGGAAAAGACACTTTTTGCTGCCAAGCTAATGGTGAGTAAAGCATCTCATTCATATTTCAAATGCGTGTTTGTGTGTTAAGCCTTTCTCTTGTTGTTTTGTTTTCTAACTGCTGATCTGTCTGTTGCCTTTGGCCATATTCATTCTCAATGACACAAGCTATGACACAATTTATAAAAAAGTCCATGTATATTCCATTGGGCTCTTCTACCACATATTAACCTTAATGTTTTTCAGCACCTCCTCTAGTTTCACAGTAAAAATGGAGTAACTCAAAGAATGAACAAGTACTCCTAATACGTGAAAATCAATACTTGCTAATCTTAAAATATAGAATAAATGTCATTTTGGATACAATCCAGCACTACAACAAAGACTTTTCTCATAGTTGGAGACAGTGCTTACCTGACTCACAGGCAAATGTCTTTGACGTCTCATCACAGAAAATAATTGCCACTGCGTGTTTCTTGGTCTCTCGTGGCATTCGCGTAATGTTCTTAATGTTGTGGAGCTCAGTAATCTGTGAAAGAAGATGAAACTTGTTACCAAAATTAACAAACTCAAGAGGAGGAAGAAACGAAGAAAGGAGGATGACACTGAGGTAATGTAGTTACTGTTATCTGAAAATGAAATGATTTGAAATTACTGCCGTGCCTGGATTTAGGAAGTAATGGAGATGAGAGACCCTTGCTGTATCTATTGTCACACTAATGACAAACACTAAAGAACAGTTGGAATTGAAAAGTTAAAATGAATCTTAATATTCATAAGTATTTAAATTATTCATATTTTCTATGTTCAGGAATGTTTTAGACAGGGTTACATAAACCTAGGTTCACTATGAAAACATGCCTCTATCTACATTTTTGCAAAACTCCAAAACACCAATAACTTTTATTTCTCTTCACACAAATTATGATAACAGTGACAAAACATTGATTATTTTCAAACGGTTCCTTGTACAAAACTGTATGGTTTGTAATATAATACATTTTGGTACAGCATTGCATTTGTATGTCCCGTGAAACACAATTTACCATAAAAGAGCTTTTAGATGCAGCTAAAATGGCATTGTTGCTTCAGCAAATGCTTTTTTTTATCTCACATTGCCTTTTGTTAAAGGTGCTGTATGTCATTTTTTTGACTACTAAAGCATTAAAAAACAATACACTGTAAAAAATGACAGTGATTTTAACAGTAAAAGACTGTAAAAATGCTGCGGTGAAAAACTGTCAATTGGTTTACAGAAAGTTTCCGTACTATATACGGTGAATAACTGTAATAGATCTAACGGTACATTTAATGTAATTTTACGGTAAAAAAACCCCGTTAAATTCACAGTTTTTGGAAGTGAAAAATAATAATTCATTGTAAAATTTACAGTGAAAAACCGTAAATTGACATTCCCACAATTCCCTGCGTGACACTTCACATTTGATATATTTTCGTTGAAATAACTCTGTTTCTTCTTAGTTTTTCTCATTTTTTTCTAATCAGTTATGTACATTAGGGTTTTATGTTACATCTAATGTTGTTAAATTAATGTTTATTGCATTTTTAAAATTTCATGAATGTTACCATGATGGTGTTTAGTATGTGTGTGAATGACACTGTGTGCACCTTCTATATGTTAGTGTTGTCCTCTTCAGTTTGTGGAAAAACTTTGATTCATCATGTGACTCTTATCACCACTGTGTTTGGTGACTGTCAGTGTATTATGAAGGTACAAAACAGATATTAGTACTTCATTAGGTTGGTAAGTTAACATTATATCAGTTAATGAAATACGTTATTTTACCATAAATTTAACAGATTTTTTTTTACGTTGACACTATTTTTTTTTTTTACAGTAAAGTTCTGGCAACCACAGCTGCCGGTTTTTTACCATAAATTTTACTGGGATTTTTTTTACAGTGTATGTTTGCAGAGATTTAGGAAACATTCTAAGTTCAAATACTTGTTTTCTCTGAAAAACAATGGGACAACCAGTTATTCTACTTTGAAATGTGCATTCTGTGTTGGAACATCTGTTTTTGTTTTGCGCAGTGTGATCCCGCCCACTTCCAATTTACCCAAAAGTATTTAGAAACCCTAGGTTGCCAGTTGGGGGAAAACAGTGAGTATAGCAGCCATGGAAGCCAGCAAACAATCTAGGACAGAGATCGCAGATTCTACCCTAACCTAAAAACCATCAGCAATAAAATATTGCAAATGTACACATTAGCTGATCAACTTGCAGTGTAAGGCTTGTCGCTTTCCATTGTTAACTGCACTCGTTTCTGTTGCGTGTCCTCAATATGGCAACCCGCATGAGTGTAGAGTCAAGTCAAGTCAAGTCACCTTTATTTATATAGCGCTTTTTACAATGCAGATTGTATCAAAGCAGCTTTACATTGATAACTGGTACATAATTTTTGCTGCACAGCAGCTCTTCAAGAATAGTGTCAATGCAGGCAGATCAAAGCACTGTTGAATAAATGTCAAGAATACTGTTGAATATCAAATGTCAAGTGTCCCCAACTAAGCAAGCCAAAGGCGACAGCTGAGAGTCTGAGGAGGAGGGGTGGGGAAACAACTCTCTCCAATAGAGTTGTCAAAAGTACCGACTTCGGTATCAAGTCAGTACTAAAATTTTAATACAATATGGTTTTGAAGCGGTGATCATTGAAGCCAATCACAGACATATCCAATGAGCATGTGAACACAATGGCCAATCAGAGGTGTTTACGAATCCGCTCAACAGCGCTCAAAGAATCACATTTTTAAAATTTCAGTACCAAAGTGGTACCAAAGTTGGTACTTTTGACAACTCTACTCTCCAATATTTTAAATTTGGACTGCAGTACCCATTTCAACCACTAGCTGTCAATATTACATACTGTAACTTTAACACTTTAGGGTAGGGTTTAGAGTAGATGGTATGTTATTTTCAAACGATAAATAACGATAGAGCATTAACATTTATAGCGCCACTCACCAAATATTTAATTTACGAACTGCCAAGTTACGTACAACAATCTACATAATAAAACATTGTCAGATTAACGTTAATCTGTTTCAGCTAAAACTGAACATGCTTTTAGTGCCGCTCACTGGACTTATCATTTTAAAGGTGTTGCAAATCATGCAAGAAGCAACGTAATATTTTGCAGAAATATCACCACCGACATGTTTTTTCAATGAGACTGGGTTGGTTTACGCAGACAATGATAGATATTTCTTCACCCCAAGCTTTATTGTACTTAAAGGGGGTCGGAAAAGGACTTAAATAATTTAAAATAAGACAAAACAATCAGTAAAATTACCCAAAACAAGTAAAATCAAGATGCTTCTTATTTTGAGCCTAATTTTAAGCCTAATCTTAAAAGTGTGATTTCTAGAAAGTATCTATTATAGTAGTATTTTATATTTTTCAACTACATGTTGAAAAGACATTTTCATAATGAATATATATTTTTCTAGTCAAGCAATGCTCTAAAATAATTTATCACCACGTAGAAATTGTGTAAGTAAAAATATTTTTAAAAATCCATATCCTTATCACAAAAAAACACTGTAAAAATCATATGACCTTTGAATATTATTATGGATAATGGGGGTTCCTGGAGTCAAAAATGTTGGGAACCACTGATCTAGAGAAAAACAAAAACAAAAGAAATGTTCTTGCAAATCGGTTTCATCCAGTACACTAAAAAAAAGGAGATAATGGGATAATTAGGGATATGACTAAGCTGTCACCATACTGCAATTAGAATGAACGAATGCTGCTATTGTTTTGTGATTACTTGCGCTTTAATAAATTAAGCTAGCAGGGATGTGAATTTGAATTTTTCATCCATGATTTAAAATATTTTCACATCCATGACAAACACTATTACCTCAGAGAAAAGCAGCCTCCTTACTCACAGTACAAAATAAGCACAGTCTATATTTAAAATGCTCTTCAGGTACATTTCACTTCATCTTCCAGCATCACACACACACACAACACAACGTTACACAAAGTTTACCAACACTTCTTCGGAGCTCTGTTAAAATAGTTAAAATGCAGTCGAAACAGCAGACGCTACACTTCACCTCTCAGTTTTGCCGGTGGCATTTCTTGGTTTGAGAGTATATGATTTGCCTGTGGCAACAGGGAGGAGGTGTTTGAATCTGAAAGTGTTTGTGTTGTGCTGAGTGTGGGTTCAAGGTTTATCAATCTGATGAAGAGTTTGCTCAAGGCTTTGAGAGAACTTCTCCAGCTTGAGTGCGTCACAGTGAATGGATGACGTGCTGATGGGTGTGTGGAAGCATGTTCTGAAAACTTTTTCGCTTTCAGCTATGTGTTAGCCTCGCAAAGCCAGTCCTTTGACTACAGATCAAAAGGTCTGACCTACATTGCAGTTTATTCTGGCCAAGAAGTCGGTCCATTGGCATGACGTCTGAGAATATGGAGACTAGGAATGTACAGTTACTGTTAACTAAAATTAAAACTATTACAAATTGTTTTCGGTAAATGAACTAAAATAAAATCTAAATATTACAAGAAAAACAAAAGAAAATTAGAAACTAGCAGAAATCTTCTTTGAAAAAAGTTGAAAGTTGTCTTATTGAGATCAAAACAAAATTGAACATTGATGTCAATTGATTTAAAAATGTTTTACATTACTTACATGATTCACTAATCCAATTGAGCACATATCAACATGTTAACAATTCAATTTGAGTTCAAAATGGAATATCAGGAACAACAAATATGAACAAACTGGGACTTTAAGTATGTCAAGTATGCATCAAGTTTAATAGAAAATTAGCTTAATCGTTGAATATTTAAATCTAAAAATCAGAACAAGTGCAGAGAGTTACACCTACACCAGCGTCGGCTGTTACAGCATCTTTATCACACATACTGAAAACCCGGGCTGTTGCTTTGTACCACATTCACTCATCTCCCTCATGTCTAATGAGTAATCTTTTTAGCAGGCTTGTTAGAGCTGATAAAGGCACGTTCCCACAATGCAGCGACATCAAACCGCGGTGTCACGGCCCTAATCTACAACCGCATCTGTGCTCATTATTCTAGAATGTTCTGCATGTTCGCCGCATAAGATCATCAGCCATCGCCCTGATAATGAGCCCTAATTGGAATATTTTCAAAAAGGCTTGAGGACAGGAAAGGGATGTAATGCTCGAAATTATTCACACTAAAAGGGGTCTGGTTCCTGGGCGGAAAGAAACCTGGTGCAATTGCAAAATATCCTATAATGGATTTTAATTTGGCATTAGACGTTATAAACCTAATCCTGATATTGCAATTGGGAAAAAAAAAATCTGATAATTAGAAAAAAAAAATCTCACCTCATCTGTCAAAACAATAGGAGTTCTCTAACAAGTCTATATTGGGTAGGCATGTAAAGTTGTTAGGTAGGTAGGTATGTGGCTAGGTCGGTAGGTAATGCAGGTAGGTAGGTATTTATGTAAGGTAGGTAAGGTAGGTAAAGTAGGAATGTAAAGTAGGTAGGTAAGGTACATAGGCAAGGTAGGTAGGCAGGTAAAGTAGGTAAGGTAGGTAAGCATTTATGTAAGGTAGATAGGTAGGTAGGCATGTAAGGTAGTTAGGCAGGTTGGTAGGTAGGTAGGTATATAAGGTAGGTAGATAGGTAAGGCAGGTAGGTAGGTAGGTATTTATGTAAGGTAGGTAAGTAGGTAGGTAAGGTAGGTAAAGTAGATAGGTAGGTATGTAAGGTAGGTACAGTATGTAAGGTAGGAGGAAGGTAGGTAGTTAGGCAGGCATATAAGGTAGGAGGTAGGAATATAAGGTAGGTAGATAGGTACGTAAAGTAGGTAGGTAAGGTAGGTACAGTAGATATGTAAGGTAGGTAGGTAGGTAAGGTAGGTAAAGTAGATATGTAAGGTAGGTAGGTAGGTATGTAAGGTAGGAGGTATGTATGTAGGTAGGCAGGCAGGCATGTAAGGTAGGTAAGCATGTAAGGTAGGTAGGTAGGCAGGCATGAAAGGTAGATATGTAAGTTAGGTAGATATGTAGGTAAAGTAGGTATGTAAGGTAGATGGGTAGGTAGGCAGGTAGGCATGTAAGGTAGGTAGTAGGGGTGTAACGGTACGTGTATTCGTACCGAAAGGTTCATGGGGCAAATTCCAAATGGAAGTGATCATCCCTATGCCCTACTCCCTCCGAAGGGCAAAGCCCTTAACTTCCTGAGGTCTGAAAACGGGCCGGCGCGTTTTGCAGGTTTTTTTTCACATTGCAGCAAAACAGACTTAAAATTCTCCGTCATTTCTTGTCATAGAGACATAAGTAATATATCAATTGAAACTATAGAATATCTTCTTTTATTTGTGTACACTCAGAGTAAAAACACAATGTTATGCTTTTTGTAAAATAAAGAAAACTAACATGATGCGTGATCTCTCCTCTCCCTCTGAATGAAGTCCAATCTGATAGTTCTCAGAAAATGAACTGTAACTTATGAATACTAATGACAAAAAAAATTACACTTACGTCTAAAGAAATGTTGAAATGTCAGGTTTTAAATCGTGCAAGTCAAATCGCAAACAAACATTCTGTGTTTATGTAATCTGTATGAAAAGAGAGCCATGTCAGAAGTCTGTGATTCAGCTCATTATCCGCTAATGCGGCCACGCCCACGGAGCCAGTGCTATTCAGACGCAAATTCAGAGGCAATACATGCATTCATCGTCTCAATCGTGTATTTATTGTCTTGAAAAGTGTTTATTTGGATGTTAAAGCAATGGTTAGCGATCTCTAGAAGACATGCCATTAGTTCCTAGTTCCTTTTCTTCTTTATATTATGAATTTGTGGACTAAAGGTGTAAAGAGCGCCCTCCGGCTGCAAGTATGAATTAAAAACACAGTATCCAGCACTCATAGTGATGACAATAAATATTTCTCAGTATAGAAAATTGACATAAATATATAAGAATCCATCAATATTTCTCCAAATGTGCATGCTTTTAAGCGAAAAGCCTATATGAAATGCCATAGAGGTAACATAATTGTTCAGACACTTTGCACCACAGAAATACATTATATTTTAAAGAATATAATAGAATACCATTATTTTAAATTGTAATAATATTTCACAGTATTGCTGTTTATGATGAGCTGAGACATTATTACAGAGGGTTTTTTTCACAGCCTACCTGACTGATAGGCCTCATTAATATGCAAGTCATTTCAGATCATTACTATGTGATTCCTTTGTCTTCTCAGGTGTAAATGGCCCATTATTCATGCAGATTCACGCCCCCACGCATACTATGTTTCTTGACAAAAAGTGTCTTACAAAAACTAAATCAATATATTGTTTTATATGAAGGAGTAGGCAGCATAATTTTTACATAATTCTGAAGCAAAAACTCTAGTCTACAACCTCCAATACCCAAAAGTCTTGTGAACATAGATTTAATATACTTTTTTTGGCCTTATTTCAGTGACTTAAGTTTTTGTTTTTTCAATAACCACGCATAAACATTATTCCTTCAAAAATACAAACATGTACATACATGTTCCTCACATATTATTGTAGCCTAGTTTGTGCTGAATACAGTGTAATGACACTTTTGTCATTTATATGTTTATGAACAACTGAAAAAAGCACAAATGTCAGGGCATGTCAAAACTTCTCCAAGCCCCAAATCAGCCTCAGACTCCAGAGGGTTAAAGTGGTGACTCTGAAGTGAGCAGGGCATGCGCGTGCCATATGTAGCCGTTTGGAATGCACTTGGCAAAGGGAGCGGCGTAATTTCCTCATTATCTTCAGCTGGGATGTTCCCGTGACAACGCAGCACAGTGTCCATCAGCAGACGTCGCCGTTTTAACGGCATAATTCTTTTCTTTTCAACATACATTTTATATTTTAAAAAGTTTTTAAAATATGCTATATAATATATAAAAAAACTAATATATATAAAACTTTTAAAAATATCAATTGTATATTTATTTATGCCGGTGCTGCGTTGTCGAATACGCGTACCATTACACACCAAGTCGGTACATGTGTAAGGTAGGTAGGTAGGCATGTAAGGTTGTTAGGTAGGTTAGGTATAAGGTAGCCATGTAAGGTAGGTAGGTATGTAAGGTATTTATCTAAGGCAGGTAGGTATGTATTTATGTAAGGTAGACAGATAGGTAGGTAGGTAGGTATAGTGGGACAGATTTTGAAAAAAGGAGAATACAATTTTTTTAAATAATTAATAAAATCGATAATTTTTGTGCTCCATGCGTCAACCACCGGAGGAAATCCCAAACTCTTGTGAGCCATTTTTAGAGCGGGTGGGGAGGAGGTACTCTATGCTGATAAGACCATCTGATCAACTCCTTTATCGCAGTGACTTTCAAAGTTATTGGAGCGATGCCAATGTCAGATAGTCTCTGACCAACACTCCACAGAGAGCACATCATATTATCATCTGACACAACACAAATAAACAGACATGTGCTCACGTTTACACCTTTAACCTGAGCTACTGTCAGCTCCAAAAGTATCACACAGCGATCACACCGGAATGCCTATGACCCCTGCTAACTAAATAATTAGACTCAGAGATGCTTTCCCAGCGTGAACCCTTGAGCCAGAGCTCTCACTGTCAGAGGAACTTCTCAAGAGGGGCGCTGTGAAAATAAATTACGCAGGTAATGAATAGAGCTATCCTTGAGCCTGAAATGAACTGAGGGTGCATGATAAACAGAATGGACCCAATGTGTCTCTTAATTTAGTGATTTGTAAACGTGATCAAAATGAAATTTTCAATCAAAATATGTATATATTTTTTAAAAATAAAACATGGAAGTCACAATTACCTTGTGAAAGCTTCTGAAGTAAGCAGCTTTTTCATCTGGATATTTCTCTAATCGCCGTGGTCCTTTACTGGACGCCTTCTTGAATACAAGCCAGCATCTTCTGAAGATCTAATACAGAAAGATACATATGTATTTACTGCAATGTTTAGCATTTAGGACACAAAATAACAATTCTGAATTACTATGTGACACACTGCTTAATCAAAGCAAATAAAATTACAATTAAAATAATTAAAATAACCATTCTCTATTTTGAGATTATATATATAGCAGATACACACACACACACAGGTTTGTTTTTGTGAATTGTGGGGACATTCCATAGGCGTAATGGTTTTTATACTGTACAAACTGTATTTTCTATCGCCTACCCCACCCCTAAACCTACCCATCACAGGAAATGGTGCACATTTTTACCTTCTCAAAAAAACTCATTCTGTATGATTTATAAGCCTTTTGAAAAATGGGGACATGGGGTAATGTCCTCATAAGTCACCCTCTCCTTGTATATATGGTATACAGTATACAGTTGGTACGGAAAGTATTCAGACCCTCTTAAATTTTTCACTCTTTATTATATTGCAGCCATTTGCTAAAATCATTTAAGTTCATTTTTTTTCCTCATTAATGTACACACAGCACCCCATATTGACAGAAAAACACAGAATTGTTGACATTTTTGCAGATTTATTAAAAAAGAAAAACTGAAATATCACATGGTCCTAAGTATTCAGACCCTTTGCTGTGACACTCATATATTTAACTCAGGTGCTGTCCATTTCTTCTGATCATCCTTGAGATGGTTCTACACCTTCGTTTGAGTCCAGCTGTGTTTGATTATACTGATTGGACTTGATTAGGAAAGCCACACACCTGTCTATATAAGACCTTACAGCTCACAGTGCATGTCAGAGCAAATGAGAATCATGAGGTCAAAGGAACTGCCTGAAGAGCTCAGAGACAGAATTGTGGCAAGGCACAGATCTGTCCAAGGTTACAAAAAAATTTCTGCTGCACTTAAGGTTCCTAAGAGCACAGTGGCCTCCATAATCCTTAAATGGAAGACGTTTGGGATGACCAGAACCCTTCCTAGCGCTGGCCGTCCGGCCAAACTGAGCTATCGGGGGAGAAGAGCGTTGGTGAGAGAGGTAAAGAAGAACCCAAAGATCACTGTGGCTGAGCTCCAGAGATGCAGTCGGGAGATGGGAGAAAGTTGTAGAAAGTCAACCATGACTGCAGCCCTCCACCAGTCGGGGCTTTATGGCAGAGTGTCCCGATGGAAGCTTCTCCTCAGTGCAAGACACATGAAAGCCCGCATGGAGTTTGCTAAAAAAACACCTGAAGGACTCCAAGATGGTGAGAAATAAGATTCTCTGGTCTGATGAGACCAAGATAGAACTTTTTGGCCTTAATTCTAAGCGGTATGTGTGGAGAAAACCAGGCACTGCTCATCACCTGTCCAATACAGTCCCCACAGTGAAGCATGGTGGTGGCAGCATCATGCTGTGGGGGTGTTTTTCAGCTGCAGGGACAGGACGACTGGTTGCAATCCAGGGAAAGATGAATGCGGCCAAGTACAGGGATATCCTGGACGAAAACCTTCTCCAGAGTGCTCAGGACCTCAGACTGGGCTGAAGGTTTACCTTCCAACAAGACAATGACCCTAAGCACACAGCTAAAATAATGTGGCTACAGCTAAGGAGTGGCTTCACAACAACTCCGTGACTGTTCTTGAATGGCTCAGCCAGAGCCCTGACTTAAACTCAATTGAGCATCTCTGGAGAGACCTAAAAATGGCTGTCCACCAACGTTTACCATCCAACCTGACAGAACTGGAGAGGATCTGCAAGGAGGAATGGCAGAGGATCCCCAAATCCAGGTGTGAAAAACTTGTTGCATCTTTCCCAAAAAGACTCATGGCTGTATTAGATCAAAAGGGTGCTTCTACTAAATACTGAGCAAAGGGTCTGAATACTTAGGACCATGTGATATTTCAGTTTTTCTTTTTTAATAAATCTGCAAAAATGTCAACAATTCTGTGTTTTTCTGTCAATATGGGGTGCTGTGTGTACATTAATGAGGGAAAAAAATGAACTTAAATGATTTTAGCAAATGGCTGCTATATAACAAAGTGAAAAATTTAAGGGGGTCTGAATACTTTCAGTACCCACTGTATGTGCTTATGGCATGCCATTCAGGAAATCATAGTATTTATAATATGATAGGTTGTATATATTGAATGAAAGTCTAAGTATATGGAATGAAAGTCTGAATATACTGAATGAAATGATATATATATATATATATATATATATATATATATATATATATATATATATATATATATATATATATATATATATATATATATATATATATATATATATATATATATATATAAAATTATCTTAAAATTATCTTAAAATAAGTACATAAGAACATTTGGTAACACTTTGCTTTACAGTGTCCTTGTTACAATTTACATGTACTTACTATAGTAATAACAGGAAATTATACATAATACATACATCTAACATGTTGTTAATTATAATTACTCAGAACTTAAATGTATAATTACACTGTAACAAAAACACCTTTAAGTAAAGTGTAACTGAAAATTCTACAAAAAATGCCTTGCAATGCATTCAATATAGAAAACATTTCTGTAAAAGGAATTTTTCAGACAAATAAAACACCCTAGCCATGCTTTCTGATGTTACACAATGTACCGCTGAGCCATAAAACCATGAAAGAGCCTCTGGATCTCAGTGGCACTCTCGTTTCAGTGTCCATTTGTCTGAGTTTGCCCCCTGAATACTATTTAAAGAAATAAAGGCCTAAAATTCTTTCCGAAACATTCCTCCAAGCAACGTCTGAGACTTTCACAGATTAAACACTCACATTCCCCTGACAGCGTTTCAAGGTCAACAGAAAAGAGAGAGTGCGAGAGAATGTGCACATCTCTATTAAAAAAAAGAATTCACAAACACACACACATACTTATTTCAATCCATTTCCCCTGACACCTGTGTTTATTATCTTATACTGCCTAAAAAACAGACACAGTTCTCTCCCCAAAAGGCATGGGGAAAATCATAGCTTTACCCAATCAATAACCCAGCAGTTCTATAATTAACAAATGAGGTTTGAATGGCCTTTTCTCAGCGGGACAGTCCACATCTGTTTAATATCTCTGATTTATTCACACAATAAAACATCGTGTTTAAAAATGGCAGATGACTCTTCTAATGCCGTTGAACATTTTACAATGGATATTTACTGAGGCTTAAGAGTCCACCTGGATCTGCGCCAAGGTTTATTTTCTTAATATAATACTAAGAAATTCTGCTCACCTACACTCTAAAAATGGCTGGGTTAAAAACAACCCAAATGGAAACTGGATAAAACTGGACAGAACACAAGCTAGGTTAAAGTAACCCAGCAAGTTGGGATGTTGTTTTTTTAAGAAATGAAAGGACATTAAACAGTCTAAATCAAATAATTTTATTGGATGGCAAGTTCATTAACAACATAAAACATTTAGAAGTGACAGGGGCAAAAGAAAAACTATTTTAGAGTGTATATTCTGTTTCGGGCAGAACAGACAAGTGCCACCTGAGTACACTTAAAAACATATGACCAAGCATGCTTTTGAGGTTAGGAGGATTATTATACAGAAGGGATAACTCAATATTCTGCTTCAGACAGCCAATATTCATTTGTTGATGTGTATTCCTGTCGGGATTCATATCCATGGGCGAGATTAATTTGTTTACTCCAATGATGTAGTGCATGGAAAAAGAACAATGCTTAATTTGGCACTCAAAATAATTGATCTGGGTGCATTCCTGTATGACGCCTGGTGCTCCTGATACCTGCTATGTGTGTCGAGCCAAAAGGTTAGACGCAAAATGGCTCAATTTCATCCACATTGTTGCAAATGGGAAAATCAGAAATAATGAAACACTATGCACGCATGCCATCTGTTATCAAATGTGGTTATGGGGATTTGAGATTTGCAAGACCAGTTCTTTCTTTCCATTTGCTGGACTTTTGGGATGCCGACTGATGTGGTGGACAAGGCTGCTTATTCATGTTCTTTCATATTAACATGCACCCTCTGAGATGGATAAGGCAATTCAATCCTATTCATTTTTTTTTTATTTATGTTTTGCTACAGCATAAGCTATCTATAATTTCTTTTTTTTTATTGATTTTGGTCTAGGAAGTCAATAATATTTAGGTCAAGCAGAGCCAGCAAGAAGAAACCATCAATCATTCTTTCCAAATGAATCGTTTCAACATGACATACCGCTGCCTCTTGACCTTCTACTAGAGAAGCAAACTTTCAGAGTCGTCTCACATCATCAACACTTTGTTTTTATGAAAGGCTTTCAGCTGAGTCCTAGAAAGCAGCCAAGTAGATACGCCATGCCCCTTCAAAACTGAATTACTTTTTTGAACTTCCAAAAACTATAAATAAATAATTAAAATAATCATTGTTGGTAAAAACAGCCTCTTACATGGCTGTAAGGATAATGAGCAAATTTACTTTAATATATTGCTTGAAATGTTATATAAATAAATAGTTATGTTATATAAGTAAATATATAATCAAACTATTTGAAGAGTTCAGACGCAAAAGCCATCAAAAATGAGATGATATTGAGTGCTCTCCGCACATGTTCATCAAATACTTTCGCTTCAAATCCGCTAAATCCCAGCTCCAGCCTGTTCAGAAATACTGGTTTGTTGACAAAAAATGCCAAATGTCACTTCCCTTTGTCAGCAAAAGCCTCTAAATCAGGGTTGCCAGGTTTTCACAATAAAACCCGCCCAATTGCTTTTCAAAACTAACCCAATCGTGTTTCAAGGCGTAAAATCCGTGTTTTTGCCGGGGCTCCCCAAGTAAGAGTCATATTTCAGGGGCTAAATGTCATGTTATTTGGGGTCGCTTCAACCCACGGACATGAAAAACAACCCACGGCAACAATGTAAAAGTAGAAAACCGCGGACTTGGCAACACTGCTCTAAGTCCACAGAAGAACCAATTGGAAGACCAATTGCAGAGCTGCAAGTTTTTATCATGTCTTGTCCATTGTTACAGTGTTGTTTTAAGGTCCCGATATACTTCAAATGAAATCGAAGAACGAACTGATGTCAAGTCAAGTCAAGTCAAATTTATTTATATAGCGCTTTTTACAATTGGTAATTGTTTCAAAGCAGCTTTACATGTTAGAAGCACAGAAAAAAAGAGAAGTGGTTATAAATAAGCTGTACAAGCAAGCGTGGTAATATGTAACATATACAAGATGGTGCTACATTAAGCCAATGTCGGCTGACTCCCAGGGGTGGAAAAAACCCCCTAGGAGAAAAACCCAGCGTGCTAACACTGGGAAAAAAGTCCTAGGAGGGAAAAAACCCCTTGGAAGATATATATAATATATGTAAATGGATATGGAGATCAAAATCTGAATTATACATTTTTATTATAGAGATTAGAAATAGATTAATTATAAATATATGTAAGCGGATACGGAGATTAAAAATCTGAATTATAGATGCAGCCAGAACTGGATCTGTAGGCCCATTGTCTCCTGGGCTACGTTGTAGTCAGGTCCAGACTACATGTGACATCATTTGGAACAAAATCAGGCCGAAACAAAGCCCGAGTTAGTTTTGCAAGACTAAAACAGCTTGCCAAAGCGAACTTTCTGGAAAGGTTTGCTTCGGCTGGTGAACACCTTCATACTACCATTGGTCCGTGGTCATTACGTAAGATACGTGCGCTGAGACTCCACCTTCTTTCACTCTGAAAATATTTTTAAGTTAATTTTTCCTCTCAAGTCGGTAGAAGTCAGATGTCCGTGAGAGAAAACATGAACACTGGAGAGCTGCTTTATAGTTTTACTCCTAAACGCAGAACGAAAAAGAACTTCACTTGGAAGTACAGCAGTGGTCTCAAATTGCCGGCCCGCGGGCCATTTACGGCCTTCATTTATTATATAAGTAAATAGTTGTAGTATAATTAGCAAATAGATGGTAAAAAGGTGTTTTTGTAGTGTTTTTTGCTTCTATCTATATTTACATGGAATTTTAGGAAAACCTTGAGGACAAAGGCTCAACTTCATGTCTCCTGAGTAATCTTTCCTCTGGGTTGATCTGTATCAAGAGTTAAACCATGTAACTAAAGCTAATACATTTTATCGTGTACTTCCCTTTCTTCTAGTTTCACAACAATATGAAAAGTCAAACAAACTACTCAGAACAGGAACTTCTAAAAGCAATGAACTGAAGGTTTCTCATGCTTGGCTCACAAAGTCTGAACAGAGCCAGTGTTTCTTGTGTTGCCCAGACTTGAACTAGTCCTAGATTTTGTTCTCTCATTTTCAAAGTCATTTGAGATCAAAAAAATCAGTTGTAGATACTTTGTTTTCTCAAATTACAAGTAGTTAAGGCTGCAAGTAAGACTGGTACCGATTCTTCATCCAAACAGCATTCAGTAGAACTGACTGACATTCTTTTCCTAAAAAGCTGCTGATTTTCTGCTACAATCTAAATAGGCGCCCACTGATTTTTTTTAAAAGGTTGACATGGGTAAGTAAATGCAACTTGAGTGTGTAATAGCTTTATATAAATGCTAATTCTGACCATGGCATTTAGTTCTTTTCACTGTATTATCCCCAAATAAACACACTACTCTTGGCCAATTTTCACTTTACTGCAACCATGGCCAAAGTCATCAAGCCTAACTATGACTGACATAAATGAATTTGCAATCAGCCTCCCTCTCCATCACTTAGTGCGGCTCAATCGACGGCAGGAGTTGCGGGTGGACAGTATCTCGCAGAGCTCTCTGATTGCATACTGAAATTTCAAAAGCTGATTAATGAAGAAACCTTCCGTCTCTGGATTGGATTGTTTAATTATGAATCAGAACACTGTGTACTCTCCAAACTGTCAAAATTATATGTACACGCACACAAGGACTCTTCAGTGAAAACAAAGCCAGGTAAATTTAGCCACTTCATTAAGAACCAACCGTAAACAGTGTATATAAAAAATTATGCAGAGTTTGATAAGAATTGATGCATGCACTGTAATGTTCAATAGAGCACTTAATTCCCTGTAGATTTTTGTACAGGATTCTCCAAGGAAAACCACCACTTAAATTACTAGTAGGTAGAAACAAGCGGCTTAATTCTTGCAACAGGGCAGTGTTTATCCCCAAAACTTTAAAATTAACAAAATATGCATTTTCATATGATACAGCTGTAAGAAAAAGTATGTGAACCACTTGCAGAATCTGTGAAAATGTGAACAATTTTAACAAAATAAGAGAGATCATACAAAATGCATGTTATTTTTTTGTTTAGCACTGTCCTGAGATATTTTACATAAAAGATGTTTACATATAGTCCACAAGAAAAAAAAGCTGAATTTATTCAAAAGTATGTGAACCATTGATTCTTAATACTGTGTGGTTACCTGGATGATCAATGATTGTTTTTTGTTTTGTGTTGGTTGTTCATGAGTCCCTTGTTTGTTCTGAACAGTTAAACTGAGCTCTGTTCTTCAGAAAAATCCTCCAGCTCCTGCAGATTCTTCAGTTTTTAAGCATTTTTTGCATATTTGAACCCTTTCCAGCAGTGACTGAATGATTTTCAGATCCATTTTATCACACCAAGGACAACTGAGGGACTCAAACACAACTATTAAAAAAGGTTCAAACATTCACTGATGCTCCAGAAGGAAACACGATGCATTAAGAGTTGGGGGGTGAAAACTTTTGAATTTGAATATCAAGGTAAACTGTACTTATTTTTTCTTCCGGGAAACATGCAAGTATCTTCTGTTGCTTCCAGGGGGCAGTACTGAATGAAAAGCAATGATATTTCAATAAAATAAGAAAAATTTGGACCTCTTCATCCTGTTCAAAAGTTTTCACCCCCCAACTCTTAATGCATCGTGTTTCCTACGGCTAAACTGCTGAAATCACGTGACTTTGGTGCTCCGATCCACTGATTCGATTCGTAAAGCTCTGAAACCGGCCCATCACTATTTATTGTTGAAAAGTCATTATTATTTTGTTTTTTGGCACACAAGTATTCTTGTCGCTTTCTAATATTAAAGGTGCCATCGAATTGAAAATTGAATTTACCTCGGCATAGTTGAATAACAAGAGTTCAGTACATGTAAATGACATACAGTGAGTCTCAAACTCCATTGTTTCCTCCTTCTTATATAAATCTCATTTGTTTAAAAGACCTCCGAAGAACAGGCGAATCTCAACGTAACACCGACTGTTACGTAACAGTTGGGATCATTAATATGTACGCCCCCAATATTTGCATACGCCAGCCCATGATCGAGGCATTACACAAGGGCAGCCAGTATTAACGTCTGGATCTGTGCACAGCTGAATCATCAGACTAGGTAAGCAAGCAAGAACAATAGCGAAAAATGGCAGATGGAGCAATAATAACTGACATGATCAATGATAACATGATATTTTTACTGATATTTGTAAATTGTCTTTCTAAATGTTTCGTTAGCATGTTGCTAATGTACTGTGGTAAATGTGGTTAAAGTTACCATCGTTTCTTACTGTATTCACGGAGACAAGAGTCGCCGCTATTTTCATTTTTAAACACTTGCAGTCTGTATAATTCATAAACACAACTTCATTCTTTATAAATCTCTTCAACAGTGTGTAATGTTAGCTTTAGCCATGAAGCACAGCCTCAAACTCAATCAGAATCAAATATAAACATCCAAATACATACCATACTTACACGATTAGATCCATTCTGAGGGTTATATTAGCTGTGTGAACTTTGTTTATGCAATGATAGAGTCGAGAGCTCGGGAGGGGGCGGAGAGCGCGAGCAATTAAAGGGGCTGCAGCCTGAATTGGCGCATTTCTAATTATGCCTCAAAATAGGCAGTTAAAAAAATTAATTAAAAAAAATCTATGGGATATTTTGAGCTGCAACTTCACAGACACATTCAGGGGACACCTTAGACTTATATTACATCTTGTAAAAAAACGTTCGATGGCACCTTTAAGATAGAACCACTGAACTCACATGAACTGTTTCAAATATGTTTTTAGTACCTGTATGGATCTTGAGAGTTTCAATGGCATTGCTCTCAATAGAGGCCTCACTGAGCGATCAGATTTCATCAACAATATCTTAATTTGTGTTCTGAAGATGAATGAAGGTGTTACGGTTGTAGAACGACATGAGGGTGAGTAATAAATGACATAATTTTTGGGTGAACTAACCCTTTAATGGGTGAATAATTTAATCATTCATTCAACTGAATCAGTCAAAACCATAGATTCAATCAGAAACAAAACAAGTGACTGAATCTGAATCAAGAGTTCACCTAAAAGGCAGAGAATTCAGATATGAGCCCCAAAGCAAATCAATGCTACCATAACCCTGTAAGCACGCAGGAATGTTTGCATTTATGACATTGGCTGATCAAAAGACAATGCAGCTCAGTCAGAGAGACGGCTGACCTTTTCATGTGCCAGCAAGATGATGTGAGCCACCTTGGAGGCTCCACTGTCTGACGTTTCACCTCTAATAAAATCAGTGTCTGCTGTGATCCACAAACCACCAGCTGCTAGTGGAGAAAGTTATCTGATTACTTATAAGACACTGCTATCATACTCACTTTACACCCAGTGAGGGCAAGAGGCAGAGAGAATCAACACCACCATAACTTGCTTTCTCAGATATTTCTCAACTGTAAGCCCAGACTGATCTGAACAGACTGAATACACAGATTAAATACACAGTACACTACCGTGTGACTTAAAAACAAAGTATAATAATCAGTTTACACTACTTTTGAGGGCTTTTTGATTATTCTACACTACCAGTTAAAAGTTTGGGATCTGCAAAATATTTTACATGTTTTTGAAAGAAGTCTTCCTATGACCACCAAGGCTGTATTTATTTGATAAAAATTACTCCAGTCACATGATCCTTCAGAAATTCTGATATGCGTATTTGGTGCAGAAGAAACATTTTTAATCATTATTATCGGTGTTGAAAATAGCTGCTTAATATTTTATGGAAACCGTGATTAATTGAAAGTAAAAAAAAAAAAACAGCCTTTATTTGAAATATAAATTTTTGGTAACATTATAAATGTCTTTACTGTCACTTTTGATCAATTCAATGTGTCCTTGCTGAATAAATATATTACTTTCTTTAAAAAAAAAATACAAAACTTTTGAACAGTAGTGTATATACTGTATATGTTTTGTTCATTTCAATGGGTTTCACGCTGCACAAATGACTTTCTGTAACGTCCACATACAGACAATAGAAACTCCCATTTTATTAATTACTACAAAGATCTTAATCCCATCAGCATAAGTACATAAACCGCAGACATTATGTTAATAACCGTAAATGTAAACTGTAAATGAATCCTGTGTAAATACAGGTCATCTGCAGAGGCCCATTAATACACATTAAAGTTACAAGAGAATTGCTAAACACACACACGCACACACACAAAGCAATTTCTGCTGATTTAGAGAAAACGTGAAGAATGAAGCTGCAAGACTGATGAGTACTGATGTTGTTTGGGAATATCCTGACACTGCGAGTAACATTTTCCAAACAAAAAAGAGCTCCTTTTGACATGATTGCCAAGCTGTTTTGGGACAGAGCTGTAGAGGATGCTATGATTTGATTTGTTATCTGGACGAGCGGTTGCTAAGGCCGTCGTTATTGCAATCACATCCAGACTTCAGTTTGCATTCTGATAAAGCTTTTATTTGACTTTTACACTCAACATTGGCAACATCTGAGATATCAGGGCTTTACATTAATACTTGTATGGGATAAGCCCAATATTGCTTATATACTATATAGTATTTATACATTTTTGAATTAGCTTTCATTTGTATATTTTGAGTGTCCATTTTAATTTTAGGTTGTTTTAGTTATGGCGGCTGAGCAAATCCACTTTATTTTTTACAAATACTACACTTGTTGTACCACAAACTGTAGTTTTAAGAGTTTTTTTTAGAGGAGAATGTAGTTGTTTAGACCTGAAATATGTGACTCATATTTAATCATAGCGCCTATTTTACAATTTATTTAGACATTTTCAGAGATGCAGGCTGTCAGCGGCCATTCAGTGCTCGTGTACCCGCTAAGAACAGCTTGATCTCGTCCAGTGCTTCTGGGATTTGCCGCTGTCTCTTATAGTAGCTAAACATGAGATATAATTAATTTTGGGTACATAAAACAGGCAATCTTTGGTCTTATTAATCTATTACTTGTTCCTGAGCAAATCGAATTGGTCTATATTAAATTTAATAATTTAACCCTTAAATGCATGACTCTTTCGCCAATCATTCTTACATATTCGGGTCTTTATCGACCCGGATCTATATCTAACACGGAAGGATCTCTACCTGTCGTGATAATATAAAACTCCTCTGATATTAGATGAACAATTACAGAAGAATAAAATAAATCGTATTTTGTTACCTTTTGGAGCTTGAAAAGGCTCAGTTTGAGCAGATGTTTTATGCCATCATCACTGTCCTCGTCAGAGCTCATTTCCCAGTAAATTCAGCAAATAATAGGCTAGTTTTATGTTTGAGGTCACGAATATGAGCCCATTCGTGATCTCAAACATTTTCTCAGAATCTTCAAAATCAATATTTCGATTGCTAACAGCTTCACCAGATCCATCCAGTAACAGTTAGAGTCATATTTGTTTGCGTTCAGTACTCGCTCTGCAGTAAATCGCTGAGCCATTTCATGTTTCTCTTATTATTTCATTTTCTGTCTAAATGAGTCATCACTTCAGCATTGTGTATCAGACATTGCCACCTTGTGGAATAAAGGTTGCACTTATTCTGTCATCTAAGATTAAATTATTGTTGTGCAGAAAAAATATATGTACACTCATACACACCTCGGGGTCGTTTGCGATCCTATATATTTTTTACAAAAAATGAATACAAAAATAGGCATTCTTTTATAATTTTATGATTTTTTTCTTGTTATATTATATAATGAATATAATATAATGAATTGATTGAGAAATACCAAGAAGGCTGATGTCTAACTTTAAAAAATGAACGAGGAGGAGGGTAGTGAATGATGTCCCGGGTCACTAAAGACCCGAGGTTTGCATTTAAGGGTTAATATTAAGGCTATTTAACATTCATCCTGTAGAGCACTGCTTTTGTACTTTTGATTGAATTGTACAATTGTTTATTTCCTATTGTCATTTATAATGGCTATTGTTGGTAATTTAAATGTTGTTCAATAAATATTATTTTATATAAATAATATGCTGTATTTGATATTGAGAAAGGGTCCATTAGTGTATAATATGGATTGAGTGAAAGTTACATTAATACGGCATTAGATAACAGCAAACTCTACGAGTAAATGGGAATTGAAAGGAATTTTCGTAAATAAAGGACGTTGTTTTAGCGCTGTGAAAATTCCCTTAACTGTAAAAAAGGACAAATACAAAGATTGCTTTCCTCAGCGGACATTCAAACAGATTTTTATAATGGACATAATATTATGGACATTGACCTGAAGAATGAATGTTATATCAGACACAGGTAATGCTCGCTCAGGCGATCTCTCTCTCTCTCTCTCTCTCTCTCAATCTCAATTATACTGTACAACATACAATGAGTTTCAATGAAGGGACTCAACATTCCTTCATTACTAGTTCTAAAGTGATGTTTTAGAATTAGTAACAGAGGCTGGGTCAAACTGTCAATTTGAGATTTAAATCCATGGCGGAAGGAAGTAGTTCTGCATGAAAGAGGGTTTTAAAGACACTCTGTTGTTATTTCTTATTTATTTACGCACTTGTGCTGTCAAACTTTTAATATAACTGAATAAATGCAATATCACACTTGTAGCCATGCGATATGGCTGTATATCAGTACGCTTTGATTACGTACGGCCGAATCATTGCTCATAGCTTTAAACTACACAGAATTTTCATTCTTGGGTGAACTAGCCCTTTATAGCTGTTAGGCAGGTAAACCATCAGTTTTACTTTGCCAGTAAAACAAGTATGTGTAAAAGTTTAATGTTGTGCCTTGGGTTAGATTCCACTCCCACTGTCTGCAATCCCACTTTAGGTTGATGCGTCTTGGGTGTAGAACATCATTTAATTTATTCATTTGCTCAGTGACAACAATTGCTCATAGGAAAGTGAAACTTCTTCCCTGGTTAATCATAGATTACACTATCTGGGGCATTCCGAAAGTGAAACACATCGCTGCCCCAGTAGCAAGTAATCACAGTATAGCGGCGGCTCATTTCCCATGCACGGACGCTCTTTAATAAAATATCCATGGGCTTCCACCCAAGTCCAGAAATGTAATATGGAGTTAATGACATACGGCAAAGTGACACACAAACCAGTGGCGTGTGGTCGACTTGTGAAATGAGGAGGCAAGGTCTCCTCTCTGGGCTTTAGTCTAATGTAAATTCCAGGTTAAAGGCTTGGAAAACTGTTTACTTTACAGTATTAATAAGCAAACATAATAGTAAATGTCCAACCAACCAAACTTTTTAAACATATTTGTTGTGCCATTTCTTTTAACCTTTATTTGTTACTACTACATAACTGTTGTTCAGCTAATAATAATTTATGAATTTATCCATTTTTTGGGCATTATTAATATGTATTATACTGATTTTTATTTATTTATTTATTTATTTTTTGAGCAGGCACTGCCTTCATTACTTCCTAGATGAAAGCACCGCTGGCACACACACACACACAGAGCCGCACACTTTCACATATCAAAGAGATGCACACACACAACCCAACAAGGTCAAGCTGTGTCAGCATAGGGCTAATCCAAAGCCTAGCCTTTCAAAGATCTGCATGGATGATAACACTGCCAGCAAGAACCAGTGTCCAGCATAGTGCAGGAGGGGCAGAGAGAGACATTCTTGGCTTACAGCATTAGCATAACACTCTATTTACTTATTTCTCTTGCACACATTCGGTCCAGCAGAGCACCCATGCCGCTTTCCCTGTTACTGCGGCCAACAGATCTGAGAGCTGCAGGAGGAAATAGAATTCAGGTGACATTCAGCAGGTGCTGATGACTCACAAACATTTGGGTTATCAGAGCCGCCACATCCCCGTTTCGTATCAGGAACAGAAAGTTCTGTAACACACTTCATATGTTCCCTCTATAGGCCTAATTAAACTGTTGAATGACGCTGTTGCTATCAGCATCAAGTTACTATCTTCTTTAAAGTCAGTCGCTTAATTTAAATTCTGAATAATTAACACTTCTTTTTTTGTGCGTTCTAACACTTAAGGCATCATTTCATTCAGGTGCAAGGAGAAAGAGGAGGGGAGAGAGAAAACTCCACATGGAGCATGTAGGTCACTCTAACCTTTTGTGAAGAACATTAGTTAAAATGTCAGGTTTGAGGCAGGTCTAACTGCCTGCCTGAGCTCTGCACATATACTAGTACATTACCAAAATAGCTGCAAAATAATGTTGAAACAATATGTAGGTCAAGTTTTCTCATCTTAAAGTGAAGCAGCGGCAGCGGGGATTATTCGGATACTAAAAACATCCATATGCAAGCATTAAAATCTACCATTATTAAATATTAAGGTTAGAAGCTTTTCAATTCATTTTCAAGTTTCGGTACCAAATCTCTGGTTTGGTAAGATCAGTAATGGTTTAAAATACTTCTGTAAGTCTCTTGTGCTCCAGGGCTACGTTTGTTTTTTGTTATCAAAAATACAATAAAAACAGTAATATTGTGTCTGTGATGGCAAAGAATTTTCAGCAGCCACTACTTTAGTCTTCAGTGTCACATGATCCTCCAGAAATGATTCTAATATGCTAATTTGATGTTCAAAAAAACAATTATTATTATTATCAATGTTGAAAAAGTTGTGCTGCTTTATATTTTTGTGGAAACTGTGATACTTTTTTTTTCATCTTGTTAATAACAGCAGACGTACCACAATAGGGCTTTTCACACTTGAAATAGTTAACTCTGGGTCATTATAAACCTGGGTAAACGGAATCCTGAGTTATCTTTATTCATGTTTCACACTGCTCATAATATACCCGGGGTTAACAGTTAATCCTGGGTATTTTCATAAGCTGCCGTTTCACATTGCACATTTCTAAACCTGTTACTGACAAAGCAGCATGTGACCTATTTACATAAAGGCTCTAGCATTGCGCGACCTCATATTACACATATTATGTCTGCCCAAAGCACGTGAATATAAGGCATGCGATTGGTTGTCGGTTGCTAAGCATCTAGTTGTCACATTCACCGCATCGTTTCACACTGCACAGGTTTGGCACCGCAATGCAGGGTTAACACCGCAAAAGCAGTGCTAACCCCGCATCTAAATTACAAGAGTGAAACGCTCCTTTACCCGGGGATAAAAGTGGTGTTTGATATGACTGATATCCCGGGGTTAAGCGCAGTGTGAAAAGCCCTAATGTTTAGGTAAAAGTAAAGCTCACCAAAAAAAAAAAAAAAATCTAATTATTTACACACCTTTTTTGACATTCTTTCTTGCAAAGATCACAAAATGAGAATTTTTTGAATATTGTACTACATGTTTTTAATGTAATTACAGTGGGCACTGGAGCTTTCAAGCTTCAAAAAGAATGCAAAAACACCATAAAAGTAGTACTAATGACTCAAAGCAAAATAATGATGGGGAGACCAAAATTTAAATTATATTTCACTGATAATTTATCACTCCAGTGGGCTGTTAACCATTAAAACTGGATCAAAGTCAGTACGCTGAACGTAAGATCAGCTTGATTTGTGAAAGAATTATTAAATCTAGAATTATTCCGAGAGAATCACGTTGTGAACTGTAATCAACCGATTCAACAATTTGCACGTGAAATGGATAGTGTTATTTCCCTTAATGAATGCGCCAAGGACAGCTAAAATGCACATTTTTGCTTGTGAGTCCAAAGATTGAATACCACAAACCTCTCACACTTTCCAGTCACTAGCTCTTTCTCAGAAGCATTCACTGTAGCAGTCTGGGAACTTGTAAAAATCACTCCATTTCCTTTGTGCACCCTGAAACTGAATAGAAGTCAGCCAATCAGACTATTCCAGGCAGTTAGGTATTTTTGAGTGCAAGATGCATCAGACAGTCTGAATAGTCTGTGGGTGTGCCGTCTGAGACTGTAAGCCGGATAACTACCATACTCTCATCCCATTTCTCTAATGGGGGATTTCATTTTTTTAATCATGCACGGTCGCTTGCCTATGGAATCATTTCTTTTATCCACTGCTTCTATTATGGGGCTCTCATACAAAAGCTGTGCAATCCATAAATCTGCCCAGGGACAAATACAGACCAGGAAACACTACGCTATGCACAGAACTGTCAAGCTGGATGATCTATATGCCATAATAAAATATAAAAAAAGAATAATCCAACAAACAAACACGCCACCTCAGGTTTTTTTTTTAGAGATGCATATACCACACATGAATAACCTGGGGGTGGGAGACATACAGGATTTCGTCAGTTTCAGTGGACACTGTTGGTTGAATTGTCAATTATCAGATGGAAGATGCAGCAAACCACCCAGAAACTGTCTAGAAAAGGTCATCTGTCAAAGCCCTCCAACTGAACAAGTAGGAGATTTGTGAGAGATGCCACAGAGAGGCCAACAATCACTTTGAAGGAGCTAAAGAGTTCAGTAGCCGAGGAGGAAGTGAAGGCGTATCCGTGAACCATATCAAGCGCTCTGCAGAGCACTGGGATGGTGGAAACAAATTAAGCTATTTCTCCAAAAGAAATTAATTGCATGAAAGCATGTCTAAACTTTGACAGAATGTATAATAATGACCCACAGGCATTCAATGTCTGAAAAAATTTGTTAGAAAAATTGTAATGTTGTAGTTGGGTCATAATGGTCAAATCATTGTTTAAAGGCACAATATGTAAGATTTTTAGATTAAAATATCCAAAAACCACTAGAACAATGTTAAATATTTTGTTGTCTTGTGTACTTACATTATCCCAAACATTTCCAACAATGTTTAAATCCAGATAAATCAGCAATTTTAACCAGGACACGGACCATGTCCTTGTGTCGCCTGTGAATGACGTCGTATCCGCGTTAACCTCGATTTCCAGTTTTACTTTCATAGCCATGGAAATACCAAAGACACTTTAATATATTAGGTGTTTTATTGGACAGGTGAGCAACAGTTTGGAGCAACAATTTATCAACAGAAAACTATTGTTATCTTGTTAAACTGATGTGGGTACGGAAAGTATTCAGACCCCCTTAAATTTTTCACTCTTTGTTATATTGCAGCCATTTGCAAAAATCATTTAAGTTCATTTTTTTCCTCATTAATGTACACACAGCACCCCATATTGACGGAAAAACACAGAATTATTGACATTTTTGCAGATTTATTAAAAAAGAAAAACTGAAATATCACACGGTCCTAAGTATTCAGACCCTTTGCTCAGTATTTAGTAGAAGCACCCTTTTGATCTAATACAGCCATGAGTCTTTTTGGGAAAGATGCAACAAGTTTTTCACACCTAGATTTGGGGATCTTCTGCCATTCCTCCTTGCAGATCCTCAGTTCTGTCAGGTTGGATGGTAAACGTTGGTGGACAGCCATTTTTAGGTCTCTCCAGAGATGCTCAATTGGGTTTAAGTCAGGGCTCTGGCTGGGCCATTCAAGAACAGTCTCGGAGTTGTTGTGAAGCCACTCCTTCGTTATTTTAGCTGTGTGCTTAGGGTCATTGTTGGAAGGTAAACCTCCAGCCCAGTCTGAGGTCCTGAGCACTCTGGAGAAGGTTTTCGTCCAGGATATCCCTGTACTTGGCCGCATTCATCTTTCCCTCGATTGCAACCAGTCGTCCTGTCCCTGCAGCTGAAAAACACCCCCACAGCATGATGCTGCCACCACCATGCTTCACTGTTGGGACTGTATAGGACAGGTGATGAGCAGTGCCTGGTTTTCTCCACACATACCGCTTAGAATTAAGGCCAAAAAGTTCTATCTTGGTCTCATCAGACCAGAGAATCTCATTTCTCACTATCTTCCATCCTTCAGGCGGGCTTTCATGTGTCTTGCACTGAGGAGAGGCATCCGTCGGGCCACTCTGCCATAAAGCCCCGACTGGTGGAGGGCTGCAGTGATGGTTGACTTTCTACAACTTTCTCCCATCTCCCAACTGCTTCTCTGGAGCTCAGCCACAGTGATCTTTGGGTTCTTCTTTACCTCTCTCACCAACGCTCTTCTCCCCCGATAGCTCAGTTTGGCTGGATGGCCAGCTCTAGGAAGGGTTCTGGTCATCCCAAACGTCTTCCATTTAAGGATTATGGAGGCCACTGTGCTCTTAGGAACCTTAAGTGCAGCAGAAATTTTTTTTGTAACCTTTGCCAGATCTGTGCCTTGCCACAATTCTGTCTCTGAGCTCTTCAGGCAGTTCCTTTGACCTCATGATTCTCATTTGCTCTGACATGCACTGTGAGCTGTAAGGTCTTATATAGACAGGTGTGTGGCTTTCCTAATCAAGTCCAATCAGTATAATCAAACACAGCTGGACTCAAATGAAGGTGTAGAACCATCTCAAGGATGATCAGAAGAAATGGACAGCACCTGAGTTAAATATATGAGTGTCACAGCAAAGGGTCTGAATACTTAGGACCATGTGATATTTTAGTTTTTCTTTTTTAATAAATATGCAAAAATGTCAACAATTCTGTGTTTTTCTGTCAATATGGGGTGCTGTGTGTACATTAATGAGGAAAAAAATTAACTTAAATGATTTTAGCAAATGGCTGCAATATAACAAAGAGTGAAAAATTTAAGGGGGTCTGAATACTTTCCGTACCCACTGTAGCTCAACACAGTTAGTCTTTTTGTTTGAATCGCTTATTTTCTTGATTTACCATAATGTTTGTGCCTCAGAGACAACACTGTTTTGTCAAGTGGCTAACATAGCATAATCAGAGAGAGCTTTCTCCATCATACAATATACACTGCTAAAAAAAATTAAAGGAACACTCTGAAAGCACATCAGATCTCAATTGGGAAAAATATCATGCTGGTTATACTGATATGGACTGGGTAATGTATTAGGAACAAAATGATATCGTTTGATGGAAATGAAAATTTAGCAACTTACAGAGGACTGAATTCAAAGACACCCTGAAAATCAAAGTGAAAAAATTATGTAGCAGGCAAGTCCATTTTGCTGAAATTTCATTGCAGTAACTCAAAATGGTAATCAGTAGTTTGTTTGGCCCCCACGTAGTTTGTATGCATGCCTGACAATGTCGGGGAATGCTCCTAATGACACGACGGATGGTGTCCTGGGGTATTTCCTCCCAGATCTGGACCAGGGCATCACTGAGCTCCTGGACAGTCTGAGGTGCAACCTGGTGGCATTGGATGGACCGAAACATAATGTCCCAGAGGTGTTCTACTGGATTAAGGTCAGGCAAGTGTGGCAGTCAGGGTGCCATCGTCTAGCCTGTAGAGGTCTGTGCATCCCTCCGTGGATATGCCTCCACAGACCATCACTGACCCACCACCAAACCGGTCATGCTGCACGATGTTACAGGCAGCATAACATTCTCCACGACTCCTCCAGACCCTTTCACGTCTATCACGTGCTCAGGGTGAACCTGCTCTCATCTGTGAAAAGCACAGGGCGCCAGTGGTGGACCTGCCAATTCTGGTGTCCAATGGCAAATGCCAATCAAGCTCCACAGTGCCGGGCATTGAGCACAGGGCCCACTAGAGGATGTCGGGTCCTCAGGCCACCCTCATGAAGTCTGTTTCTGATTGTTTGGTCAGAGACATTCACACCTCTGGCCTGCTGGAGGTCATTTTGTAGGGCTCTGGCAGTGTTCATCCTGTTCCTCCTTGCACAAAGCAGCAGATACTGGTCCTGCTGATGGGTTAAGGACCTTCTACGGCCCTGTCCAGCTCTCCTAGAGTAACTGCCTGTCTCCTGGAATCTCCTCCATGCTCTTGAGACTGTGCTGGGAGACACAGCAAACCTTCTGGCAATGGCACATATTGATGTGCCATCCTGGAGGAGTTGGATTGCTTGTGCAACCTCTGTAGGGTCCAGGTATCGCCTCATGCTACCAGTAGTGACACTGACCCTAGTCAAATGCAAAACCAGTGAAAAACAGTCAGAAAAGATGAGTAGGGAAAAAAATGTCAGTGGCCTCCACCTCTAAAACCATTCCTGTTTTGGGGGTCGTCTCATTCTAGTGCACCTATTGTTAATTTCATTAACACCAAAGCAGCTGAAACTGATTAACAACCCCCTCTGCTACTTAACTGACCAGATCAATATCCCAGGAGTTTAACTGACTTGATGCTATTCTCTGATTAAAAAGTGTTCCTTTAATTTGGGTTACCAAATTAAAGTATGGGTTACCATATTTGGCTATGTCACATCACTTTCATGTAACGAGCACTGAGTTTGCACTCATTTCACTGAATTTGCACTCAATTCTGAGGTTCTATCGGATTTACATCATGTAAATTCATCCATTTTTCCCCGAAATACATAAAAGTAAATGGCCGGTGAACTGGGAGAAGAATAGACAAAACTTTATTATTTCATACACAACATCTGATATGAATTAAACACTGTCAAATTATAATTGAAAGGATTATTGCCGCTTCCATAGACATCAGTGTATGATATTTTAATTTAACAAACTATAAATGTCTTTTTTATATATTTTTATATTTAGCCTAGTACTTCATTTAAGTGTATATTTAAATGTCTGAAACATTATGTGGCTGAAAACACTGAATAGTTGTGAAACATAAAAAGTGCTGAGCGCATTCGTCTCTGGCTCAATGTCAGCATGAAAGCACGTTTAGCAGTGAAGTACTTAACGTTCTAATCACACCGGTGTGACTGTACCCGTCAAAGGCTTAAAATCAATTGCGTTTTGGTGGTTGAGGAATTTGTCCCCACAAATTGAAACTGAGGGGGCACAAATCAGGTCTGAGGGGGCAATGCCCCCTTTTGCCCTCTCGTGGCACCGGACCTGTGCAACGCAAAAGCACAAATGTTCTGCAAGAGAATGCAAAGGCACTGAAAACATTAACACTAAAAAGCATTTGTAGCCAATTAATTATTTAATTAGACAAAAAAATATATATATAGTTAACTACACTTTCATTGATTAAGAAGAGACTTTAATCCAAAGTGATTTACAAATGAGGAACATCACCAGCAATTTGCATACACAAAGTCAGGTTTCAAATTTCAAGTGATAGACTAGTAAACAAGCAGAAGTAAAATGCAGAAGAGAAAGAGTTGTTATAGTAAGTGCCTTTGTTCCAGAAGACTACTGAAACTTTCGAATTTTATGACTTCTCTAGGTCTTGAAAATCACAAATTCAAACTTCCATGAACATGGACACCCTATGCTTAAGACCTTTTATTCAACTCACTAGTCTTTCAGACAACGCACTTACTAGTCAATTATATAATTTTGAACTGAGCACTTTTGTAAATAACATATTTAAAATATTTAATTAATCATATATTTTCTTACACTGAAAATGCTATACACAAGTAATTTAAGTGAGTGTTTTGAAATAAAATAGTGATTAAAATAGAATGAGTTTGTAATTCGGCAAAATAAAAGAATTAGTTTAGGGTCTGATTGCATTTTCAAAGGCTCTCTGAGTTATTCATGAGCAAAGCTCTATCTTATTTAGACACATGGTTGAGAAACTCAAGGATGCTTTGATTTTCTGTCAGTTTAACTTGTTTACCTTCACGCCACCGTGACAACCATCTCCCACATGACAACACGATCAGTGGAGAATAATGAAGTGGAGTTTGGGGACACTGCTGGTTTGCTATTTTTGGACTAATCAACAAGGCTAAGCACGTGCACTCAAGCACCTGCATTGGTAAACAAACAGGATTAATGCAGGGTTATTGTTTGAAGACTGTTCCGGGAAATCACTGAGGTCCTTCCAGAAAGTCAGGTGCATGTCATTATATATATTTTTATATATTTTTAAATCCCAGTAGTGAAATTTAAGGTTTATGTTAAAATTTGTCATCTAAAGCTTCATAAACAGTGTCATTACACACCTTGACTTAAAAAATAATGAATGAATAATATGGTTTAATGAAAAATTGACACATTTATAGGTCCAAACACCATTTTTGCTCATTTCCCACACCTGTGGTTTCAATGCCGAGATGCGTAAAATTACCTAATTCTGAAGCTTTTATCACGATACGGTATTATCACGATATTGAAAAGTGTTGTCATATTATAACAGGTTTAAGACTTATTTTTCTTATAACAAAAACAACTCATTTAAATTTAATAAAATAAACATTTAAATACAATAACGCAGTACACAAAAAAAATAATTCTAAAGTAAATTTAGAGATTAATGTGCAAAAGAATTATAAAGAACAACAGGTAACACTTTACGATGTGGTCGCATTATTTAACGTTAGTTAATGCATTAAGATTAAGGGTGCGTTCACACTTGTAGTTTGGTTCGTTTGGTTCATTTGGTCCGGACCAAAGAAGAAAAAAAAAACCATTTAGTCCTGGTCCGATTAGCGTTCAGATTGGCAATTTTATCACCGAACCAAAAGATACCGAACCTTAAGGTATAGGGATACATTCACAACGTGATTGTTCGGATTTTATGACGAATTGCCTATTTTGAGAGGGAACTTACCGAACATCCAAAACAATGCTGTGTGCTGAGGTAAATGCGCTCGTTGTGTGTGTGTAGCGGTTCATAGCCTGCATGTGATGGTATTTTGGCCAGCTGGAAACTCGTGAAGAGCTTATAAAATGTGCAAAGTAGTCAAAACAGCGGCGGGAATCCATCCGTCACACACAAACAATCTGCTGCGTGGAGATGCGCGTCTGATGCCTGTGATGGGCAAACTCGCGACTGACGAGAAAAACCGACATGCGTGAGGATTCTGTCCTTTTTAGGGTCTCGTCTTCCTGTTTTTGGTTCAGTTACATGTCTTTGGTCCGTGTTGCGTTCATATATCATTCGAACCGCACCAGAGTTCGTTTGGAAGCGGACCGAGACCCATCTTTTCAGCGGTCTCGGTCCGCTTGGCAGCGTTCACATATGTTCAAATGAACCGCACTAACCGAGCAATCGCACCAGGGTTCGTTTTAATCGAACCAAACATGACAAGTGTGAACAAACCCTAAGAATGAACAATAGTTACATTTGTTACAGAAGGTATTATTTTTGTTAATGTTAGTTTAAAAAAAAAATACAACTGATCATTGTTCATTTTTAGCTCAGGTCCATTAAATAATAGTAACAACTTTTGATGTTAGTAATGTTATTAAACTTTAACTAAGAAATTAACATTAACAATTGCTTTATAAGTATTTTTCATTGGCACACGTCTACTTTTGAGTCCTTACCGCAACACTGAAAAAAGACTCTTAATATGACATTTGTTCAAAACCTGTTTCTGTTTCCATTTCTCAAAATGGAAACAGAAATTAGCATGTGAGCACATGGCTTACAAATTGGGCCACCCCCATTAGGTCACTCACAAAATCCAGAAAACAAAGATAAAGATTATCTTTTCTTCACAAGTATTTATTTATGTCCTTACCATTCAGCTTAGTAATTGTGTATTTTAAACTACATTTTAAAAATGAATTTATATTACTGTTGAATATATGTATATGTGGTGCTACAAGTAAAAACTGATGTATCAGACCTTGCTAGCTGACAGTTATCAGCAATATTAGCAACAAATTAGAGACAAATTCAAGTTTTATAATGTAATCTAAATATAAACGTGCCATTTTTGCAACCCTTGATGATACCAAATTCATCTAATAAGATGACAGAAATGCAGAGACTTAATGAGAAAAGACCCTGACAGATATGAATAGTTAAGGAAAAAGAACATTTAAAAAAAGAGAGCAGATAAACTGACAAATCAGAAAAGAAGATAGTGGAGGATAAACAAAAGAAACCAGAGGACAAAACAAAATACTGAAGGCCTCAAATTAGTTTGTTGTTATAATATCAGTTCATAAAAGTCTTTCCTGCAATACCTTTGACAAAATACCTTCTGTTTTTGTCTGTTACTGTTTTTCTCTACAGTAACCTATTGTTAAGGTTACATTATTAGCATGTGTCATACTGTCATTACCGCAGCAATGATTTATTTTAATTATTAATCAGACTCTTGTTTGCAAAAATTATTTGAACCCTTCAGTAGAGATAATATACACATTAAAATGACAATATTTGTCATAAAAAGCGAAATATTGTATCTTTGGTGTGTATTAAAACAATTGATATCTATGGTTAGCATCAAAATTTTCCATAGCATAATGAATTTCATAAAATCCCCTAATTTTAAATTATTTTTTAATATCTGTATTTACAAAAATGGACAAATCTTGAAAGTAACTATGTAAATGTATTACATTTTAATAGAAATGAAAAAGAATTGTAATGTTGCAGTAAGGACATTCTGTAAGGAGAAGAGATGAAAACCATAAAAAAAATAAACATGTTCCAGATTAAAATCTTAACGTCTACATTCAATTTTGTGAACATTTTTATATGCATTACAGACTGTGATGGTTAAAATTGAAATTCATAGAGGTTGATTTTTTTTTAATATTGGGAGAGTCAAAAGTGCTTGTAGGTACAGAAACACACACACACATACTATACACATACATACATACACACACACACACACACACACACTAATTCATGGTAAGAGTATTAATCTAGTATGAGACCTATGTGACACAGATTAGCAGAGACCTGAAGCACTTAAATGCACCAGTGCACACAGAAAATATCTATTCTGTGTCATTACATGCTTATTTTTATACTCTAAAAGAATGGATTTGATCCATAATTCAGGATAACCCGTGCATAACAGCCTGGTTTCAAAAGGAAATCAAAGCCAAGTGTCTACAGAAACATTCTGAAAACTAACCAGTGGATGACAAAAGGAGATCATTCACTGCAATCATTCAATTGTCATGCTGTGAATGAAGGACTTGTGGTCAGAAATTTGTAGCTCAAGAACCCCTAATGGAACAGAAAGGTCATGCAGACCTGAAAGGAAGCTTTTATCAAGAAGAACCACAGTAGCCTACAAATTCACAATCTTATATGAATCTCCTTTTCAGGGAATATATTTCATCATATTCATGACATATAATTTTGTTCCAGGCAATGTTCCCATAAATTACATGTTGTCTTTACTGTCCAGGCCATTTGTCTTCCCTGCATGTCTTCCCTATTGCCAATAAATTTCTGTGGAAAAAAAAAATGTTTTTGCCAAAATGAAAATTGTGCCTAATAAAAGGCAGAATTCATTCTACTGTCCAATAAAACACTTTATATTTATCAAAAAAAAGATTTGGCTCAGCAGCCATCTCTTTGTTCATTATAGTCTATTGCACTTATATGCGGGTGACTGATATTTCTCAACATAATGCCTATAGCATATATGTGTGAGGGACTGTTCATCATTCTGGCAGATATGACAAAGCAGAATGGGCAACCATTAAGTAAACACTGGATTTGATGGTACAGAGCGGGCAGCAAATATCCAAAATAAGCCATTGTGGGATCAGAAAAAAAAAAAAAAAGAAGATCACAAAACTCATTTCTGCTTGTAAATAACTCATTTTAAAAGGCCGGACAACATTTAACAGATTATTTGGATTCATACCAAGCCTTAGCTTTAGAGAAATTTCAAACCAAAGACTGACAGCACTATGGATTCGTGGAAAGCTGTTTGCATAACTTAGTGCAGGGATCAGGTGCTTAGTGAGTGGCTCTCCAATTAAAACAGAAAACTCCCACGTACACACTCGGTCAGCTAAACTACACTTCACTGAACTGAGTTTTGCACTTGGAGCAAGATACAAACTGCATCAGCCTTCTGTAGTTAATGATGAAGGGTTTTGTAAAGTTTTGTTATAAAAAAACAACAACAACAACAACAACAACAACAACAACAAAAAAACAAATTCAAAAAACAAAAAATTAAAAATTGTCCCTTTTTTTATTTTTATTTTATTAATTCATAGATAAAAACAAGTGAGATTTCAATATTTTAACCACTGAACTAGAAAATGTCTCCGGTTTCGATTTCAGAAATCTGGTCACCTTAGAAGATGCCTTTGCTCTAACATCGGGCTGCATGTAACGCATTATCAATAACAGTCTGTAAAATACAGAAGTTATTTTGTGTAGTAGTATCAAATGAGCAAGAGGGCTGTTTTTCCTGAAAATCAGCATGGGAAAACAGCATGACTGCTTCACTTGTCATGGTTATGGACTTTTGATATTGTTTTGTTTCCTGTAGTTCCTGTTTCCCTGGTCTGTTTAGTTTTGGTTTTCTGGGTTATTGATTATATCCTAGTTTTTTTCTATGGTTACTTATAATTTGCACCCGTCTTTCATTATGTTTGCCATGTATTTATACTCGTTACGTTCAGTCCTTTGTCGGTCCTCATTTATGATTTATGTAGTTAGAATTTCTCATATGTTGTTACTGTGATCCTCTAAGTATTTTGCATCATAAATAAAGACTATCTATTTTTATCTTCTTCATTTTTGTCCGTGCTGACTACATGTTACATCAATAAATAAGAAGTTCAATAAATAAGAAGTAAGAAGAAGTAGAAGTTATTAAAAGGTTAGTTCACCCAAAAATGAAAATTCTGTCATTTATTACTCACCCTCATGCCGTTCCACACCCATAAGACCTTTGTTAATCTTCGGAACACAAATTAAGATATTTTTGTTGAAATCCGATGGCTCAGTGAGGCCTTCATAGCCAGCAATGACATTTCCTCTCTCTCGAGATTCATTAATGTACTAAAAACATATTTAAATCAGCTCATGTGAGTACAGTGGTTCAATATTAATATTAATATAAAGCGACGAGAATATTTTTGGTGCGCCAAAAAAAACTAAATAACGACTTTAGTGATGGCCGATTTCAAAACACTGCTTCAGGAAGCTTCAGAGCATAATGAATCAGCATATCGAATCATGATTCGGATCGCATGTCAAACCGTCAAACTGCTGAAATCACGTGACTTTGGCGCTCTGAACAGCAGATTCGACACACTGATTCATTTGTGCTCCGATGCTTCCTATATAAGTCATTATTGTTTTGTTGGTGCAGCAAAAATATTCTCGTCGCTTTATAATATTAATATTGAACCACTGTACTCACATGAACTGATTTAAATATGTTTTTAGTACCTTTATGGATCTTGAGAGAGGAAATGTCATTGCTCCCTATGCAGGCCTCACGGAGCCATCAGATTTCAACAAAAATATCTTAATTTGTGTTCTGAAGATTAACGAAGGACTTACGGGTGTGGAACGGCATGAGGGTGAGTAATAAATGACAGAATTTTTATTTTTGGGTGAACTAACCCTTTAAGTAACTTAGGCACTTTCTGTCTCAGAGCAACACAGTAACGTGTTACTGGAAGAATCATTGTTTGAAAGAATGGGGTGAGTGAACAATTCAATTAATCACTCAAGTGTTTCATTCCTGAATGAATCAGCGGTTTTGAACAAATCAACTGATTTGATGATTCAGTGACTTTCATAAAGAGAGTCGCTTGCCGCCAACTGCAGGCATAACAATGTAGCCTGCAGAAAGAGTCTCAAAAAGTAGTGAAGGTTAAACAAAGCTTTGCGAAGGACCCAGGCTTTCCTCTCCCCTGTATCGTAAAAAGGTTCCTTACTCAAAGCTTTTCAGCACAGTCTACATAGTGGCCTGCAGCTTTTATTTTATTTAATTTAATTTAATTTAATTTAATTTAATTTAATTTAATTTAATTTAATTTAATTTAATTTTAATTTATTTTTATTTTATTTTATTTTATTTTAAATACATAAATAAAATCTGTGATCTCTCTGTTTTTAACCATAACCCAGCCCAATTCAACTATTATTTTATAATCAAATGAACATTGAGCTCAGTATTTATTGTTAAAAACAAAATAAAATGAATAAGAGGAAGGAAAACCGCACTGGGTTTCACTCCTTTTGAACAAGACACTGAAGCATTCACATGGTTATCAGGTGAACCAAGCTTTGGATGTCACATGATTTTTGGCAAAAATTAATCAAGCTCTGAGGAAGTGCTTCAATGTGAAAGAGAAACTTCAGTCTGTAAATTACATTTGGTGCAAAAAAGATGATGAATATGACATGACAATATGAAAACTTATTAGTCAAAATAAAAAAGTGAAAAAAAATATCACTGGCCTTTTGCGTTTTATCTTGTAATACAGAGACATGTTTACATAAATAAACTTTGAAGCAGTCCCAAGGCACATAGTGTCCTAAAACTAGGGTCATAACTACACATAACTGTACACGGTCTATGAAATTATGAGGAAAAGAATAAAGTCTAGCTATACTATGGATTGTGGTTTATCTGAGAGCACAAAGTAGCATGAAAAACACATTTTCGCTTCTGGCAGAGGAAAGCAGATAGCATGTCCACATAGCAAATTCTCAGAGGCCTGAAGCATCAAGAACTTTCTCAGCTTGAGAGAGAAGGAGGGGGTATAAAAAGAAAACCGAGATGTTCTGTGGGAAAAAGAGTGATAGAACAGTGAAATAAAATTGCCCTGCGGAAAACAAAACCCCCAAAAGTGTGTTCAATGGGCCATGCTAGCATGACTGGAGATGGGCTGGGCTGGCCAGTTGGGTGCTGTTGCTTTAATCCAAAGCACATACTGTACTGTGCTGTGCTAAGAGACACTAGACAGCAGAATGACTAGAGATGAGCAAGACTCAGGAGACACAGACATGATTAATGCGTACCAAATGATTAGAAGACACAGCGGCTGGGTGAATGGACCTATGGTACGTTCATTCAGAGGTGAAAATTTTCCATACAAATTGAAAAAGTCTCTGAAGACTAGAAACCATACAACTGTGTTTTACAGGGTATGCTAGTCATTAATTAAGACCGTTTTATCATCTCTCCTTCTCTGAGAAAATATGATTTTGCACTCAGATTAGGAAAATATATTTCATTTAAACCTTAAAATGCAAATATATTACAAGATGTACTTCAAGGGGCAAGAAAATAGATTTCCAATCTTAAAATATATATACATATGGGTAAAGACAGAATGTTTTTTTTTTTTTTATATAGTTCATAAAATATAAATATATTGAGTTTTCATTGAGAATATATACAATATGCTGTATATAATGACCAAATTTATTCAAACACCTTGAACATTTCATTCGTTAATAAAGTTTATTCACTATAGTTTAAAAAAAAGGTAATAAAATATGACAAGATCTCAGAGTTAAACGGTGTCAGAAAATATTAATCTTAATTATGTCAGATAACACTTGAGCAAAGCATGGTCAGATCAAAGTGTCTGAATCATTTTTGGTCCCAAATTTTTTTATCAGTTTTACTGGTAGTCCACTGTATGAAGAATTTTTGGGTATAATATGTCACAGTTTACTTTATTTTGCTATCCTCACTTACATAAATGAACTATAGTGTCCTGTACCCACTAGTAAAAATATATCAAAAATATAAAAAAAAATGTCTGAATAATTTTGGGTTTGACTGTGTGTGTGTCTCTCTCTCCCCCGGAAAAAAAAAAACCTATATTGTGAGGCCCAAATGTCGCTCTGAAATGAGGCCTGAAGTCCTCACAAATTTTATTTTTTCAAGTTTTATATTTTCAAGTTTTATTTTGACGTGATAATGTGGTGATATTTCAGTGGGTGAGTTGTTTACTTTCGTAATTCGTCTTCCCATTAACACCATTTATTTCATTCAGACTGATTGGTGGACACGCGGAACACGAACGAGAACAAGAGGCGGGATTTATCGCATAAACTAATCATATCCAACCAAAGGCAATCATAGCATGATGGAGGCATTGCCTCCTCTCAGATGACACCAAACCCACCACACGCTTAAAGGGGTTTATTAAAACTCAATGGGCTCAGGGGAGGCAAGGAAGACACGGACTCCCGTTGTAACTTTACCTGCTGGTGTCGCTGTTGGATGGTGCTACCTTAGAAAAACAAGTGATTTATACACATTTTAATGTCATATTTTGTAATATTTGCAATATTTTATCTTTGTACTATGGATTATACTGTCTCCCGTGCCTCAATATATTCTTTTTATATTTGCTTCTGTGTTTAATCACTTTTTAACTGCAATATTTTTCTAATGTCTTCTCTAAAATTACATACATACCATACACACCATACACACATATCAGCCACTTTATTAGGTATACCTTGCTAATGCCAGGTTGGACCCCCTTTTGCCTTCAGAACTGCCTCAATTCTTCATGAAATAGATTCAACAATGTGCTGGAACAATGTATACATTCCTCTGAGATTTTGGTCCATATTGACATGATAGCATCACTGTGGGCCAGGTACACCTGTTCAACTGCTCGTTAACGCAAATGATCTAATCATCCAATCACATGGCAGCAACTCAATGCATTTAGGCATTTAAACATGGTAAGATGATCTGCTGAAGTTCAAATTGAACATCAGAATGGGAAAGAAAGGTGATTTAAGTGACTTTGAACATGGCATGGTTGTTGGTGCCAGACGGGCTGGTCTTGAGTATTTCAGAAACTGCTGATCTACTGGGATTTTCATGCACAACCATCTCTAGTGTTTACAGAAAATGGTCCAAAAAAAGAGAACATATCCGGTGAGCAGCAGTTCTGTAGGCAAAGAGGTCTTGTTGACGCCAGAGGTCAAACGGCCAGACTGGTTCGAGCTGATAGAACAGCAACTGTAACCCAAATAACCACTTATAAAACGAGGCATGCAATTCAGTTCATCTCTGAACACACGTCAAACCTTGAAGCAGATGGGCTACAGCAGCAGAAGACCACACCGGGTGCCACTCCTGTCAGCTGAGAACAGGAAACTGAGGCTACAATTTGCACTGGCTCACCAAAATTGGACAACAGAAGATTGGAAAAACGTTGCCTGGTCTAATGAGTCTCTAATTCTGCTGAGACATTCAGATGGTAGGGTCAGAATTTGGCATAAACATCATGAAAGCATGGATCTATCCTGCCTTGTATCAATGGTTCAGGTTGCTGGTGTTGTAATGGTATATAATGATATTTTCTTGGCATACTTTGGGCCCCTTAGTACCAATTCTGCATCACTGAAAGCCTACAGCCTACCTGCGTATTGTTGCTGACCATGTCCATCCCTTTACCCTTTAACCTTTATGACCACAGTGTACTCATCTTCTGATGGCTACTTCCAGCAGGATAACATGCAATCTCACAAAGCTCAAATCAAAACTGAGAGAAGAAAACAATGAGTTCACTATACTCAAATGGCCTCCACAGTCACCAGATTTTTGGGATGCGGTGGAACGGGAGATTTATATCATGGATGCATAGCTGACAAATCTGCAGCAACTGTGTTATGCTATCATGTCAATACTTCAGTGGGTTGTTAAATAGTCAATGAGTTAAGATAGTCGAGATTTTCAGTGAATAGTGACTTCAATTTCAATATACTGTATTCCTCATAAAAAGTTAAACTTGAAATATAGTACTTTTATAGTACTTTTATGGTGGGGCTTTTTGTCATTTTGGAGCTTGACATCCCCAGTTCTCATTTACTTTCATTACAGTGAAAAAACTGTCCAAGTTATTCTTCAGAAATTCACTTTTGTGTTCTACAAAACAAGCTTGAATTGACACGAAGGTGAGTAAATATTGACAGAATCTCTGTGTGAACTCTTCCTTTATAACATGAAAAGGTGACAAGCTTCAGTCTAGTAGTCTGAACTGAGTTAAGAAGATGGCAAAAATCAAAGATAAAGGGCTCTTTTCAGATTCAACAGGATGTTTCAGTCTGATGATTGGCTAAATGGCAGATCTCAAATAACCTTGGATGAAAGACTTCTGACTATCATCAGTGTAAAGCTTTTCCTCACTTTTTCCCTTTTGCTCTTTCGAGATTATTTAACTTAGACAGTATAAAGAATGAAAACAGTACAAAATACATAAATAATTGCTCAGAGTGTTGTGAGAACAAGAACATAAAATGACACAAACAGCACTGGCTCACTCAACATTGAAGAAACTATACAATCAGTTGTGTCACACGCATCCCTGACAGCTAATAGTAATGTTTGCTCCTGTTCAAAACAAAAGTGTGTTTTGTAATTAAAAACAGCAGGGATCGATGATGTGAAATGTTGGAGTGAAGACTGAGAGGAGATTTATCTGCGAGAGAAATGGCACAATAGTGCAGCATTATTCACTCTGAATAACATTTGCCACTTCCGCTGCTGTGGGGGGCAATTCATCAGCCCTAATAAGAGCCTCCAATTTATCTTCCGCTCTTTGTTTGAATCAATTTGATGAAAGCTGGATAAACACTATTAGCATGAACATGAAAACAGAATTGGTATATGGCATAGTAACATGTAATGTAGCTGTGTGCACACAAGAGACACTAGAAAGAATTATGCAAAACTGCTGTCAGATATTAAGCATCCATACAGTACATCAGTGGTCACAAAAGAATTGGTGTGCAGGTTTAGTTAGCACATAGTTGAAATTAAATATTTGCAAAGTGTGGGTTTGAATGTTTAAGAAGACCTTTTATGCACCTTTTTACAAGATGTAATATAAGTCTCAGGGGTCCCCAGAATGTGTCTCATTTTTGAGTGTAAGGAAAAACATGCTGTTTTTGTGCATGTATCTTTAAATGCAAATGAGCTGCTGCTCCCCATCCTGCTCTCAAGAAGAGGGCGGAGCCTATACAACCTGTGCCTCGGATACTCTGACAAAAACTAACAAACACCTGTTTGGTTTTGATTATCATCTCTATCGCAGCCACGCTCATGTGACATTGCAGTTGTCATCATGAAAGTTAATTATTTGCATGCATTTTAAAACCATAACAGTCTAAACTTTTAATATATGGTTTTCTGAACGCACACATCCAAAGCATGTGGCAGACCGTGCGTTCCGTGAGTAAGTTCTCTTTCACGTCTAATTGAGCTTAAACTGTCAAATACACTCAAGGTTATGTCAAAAACACACAAAGTTCACATAAACACAGTCTGTTATGTCTGTGAACGTAAACAAAGTAAAGAAATCACATATGTATATTAGATCTGTGTATTAAAGTGACAGCAGCGTAATATACAGTACCTACTGCTATATATGCTGTTAACCCTCTGGAGTCTGAAGTTTTGACATGCCCTGACATTTGTGCTTTTTTCAGTTGTTCATAAACATATTAATGGAAAAAGTGTCATTACACTGTATTCAGCACAAACTAGGCTACAATAATATGTGAGGAACATGTATGTACATGTTTGTATTTTTGAAGGAATAACGTTTATGCGTGGTTATTGAAAAAAAACAAAAAAACTTAAGTCACTGAAATAAGGCCAAAAAAAAATATTATATATGTGTTCACAAGACTTCTGGGTATTGGAGATTGTAGACTAGAGTTTTTGCTTCAAAATTCTGTAAAAATTATCCTACCTACTCATTTATATAAAACAATAGAGAGATTTAAATTTTCTAAGACACATTTTGTCAAGAAACACAGTATGCATGGAGGCGTGAATCATCCTGAATAATCCTGTAATTTACACCTGAGAAGACAAAAGAATGACCTGTAATGACTTGCATAATAATGAGACCTTTCAGTCAGGTAGGCTGTGAAAAAACCCTCTGTGATCATGTCTCAAGCTCATCATCGTGTATATCAAACATACAGAAAAAACAGCAATACTGTGAAATATTATTACAATTTAAAATAATGGTATTCTATTACAGTGTTTCTCAACTCCAGTCCTCGGGACCCACTGCTCTGCACATTTTGTATGTATCCCTTATTTAACACACCTGATTTAGATCATCAGCTCATTAGGAGAGTCTGCACGAACTGAATTGAGTGTGTCATATAAGAGAGACATACAAAATGTGCAGAGTTGAGAACCACTGTTCTATTATATACTTTAAAATATAATGTATTTCTTAGATGCAAAGTGTCTGAACAATTATGTTACCTCTATGGCATTTCATTGATGGATTCTCATATATTTATATCAATTTTCTATACAGAGGAGTAATATTTATTCAATATTTATTGTCATTACTATGAGCGCTGGATACTGTTTTCAATTCATACTTGCAGCCGGAGGGCGCTCTGTGCACCTTTAGTCCACAAATGCCTCCTAAGGAAGAAAAGGCCATGTGACAATCCAGGAACTAACCTAACTAACAGAGGCCTCCAGAGATCGATAACTATGGCTATGCAAAACACTTTTCAAGATAATAAATACATGATTGCATCGATGGATACATGTGTTGCCTCAGAATTTGCATCTGAATAGTGCTCGTTCCGTGGGTGTGGCCGCATTAGCGGATAATGAGCTGAATCACGGACTTCTGACATGTCTCTTTTCATACAGATTACATAAACAGAGAATATTTGTTTTCGATTTGACGTTTTTTTAGACATAAGTCTCATTTCTGTGTCATTAGTATTTCTGAGAACTATCAGATTGGACTTCGTTCAGAGGGAGACGAGAGATCACACATCATGTTAGTTTTCTTTATTTTGCAAAAAGCACAACATTTTGTGAGTGTACACAAATAAAAGAAGATATTCCACAGATTAAAATGGTGTATAACTCTTAATTGTATGTGCAACATTGACAGAGTATTTTGAGTCTCTTTCACACTGGTAAGAAAAAATCGAGGTGGTATCGCCGGCGATACCTCAGACTCCAGAGTGTTAATATGAACCAAACAACAAAAGAATAACAGAAAATCACTTACTGCTCTTGATTAAATCACTTTAGTAGCTTTAATAAGAATACATTTTTTACTTAAATGTTGCTGTTAAATGCCCTGACGAGGAGATAAACATGGCAGACTGTGTACAGCTCACTCAGGGGAGGAGCTAAGCTAATAGGGAAGAATCTGGAACTTTTTTTTTTTTTTTTTTTGCCCAAACAGTTCAGCAGAAATCCCTGCCCTGCAACCAATTTCATTGGCTGAGGTTACAGTGACAGGTAGGATTAGGGATCAGGGTTGGGTGTAGGCAATCGTAACTGTGATTGACATGACCAATGAAATGTTTAGAATCGGCTCCAGGGCGGGATTTCCACTGAACTGGTTTTGGGGGGAAAAATATCGCATGGAACTGTTAGTTTGGAGAGGCTGTTTATGATTTATGGGGATTATAAAAAAAAGGGGGTGGATTTTTACCATTATATGTTGGTTGTTTACACACACTATGGACACACATCTGTGTTCAAACACCTTATAAAAGTGCATAACAAGTCCCCTTTAAAGGTATAGTTCCTTACTGAAATGGCCCAAACCTTTTTTTTTTTGGCCTATACAAACCAGATTTATTAAGCATGGTACATATACAGTTTTTCAAGTTGAAACTGGACACTTGCAATGGGCTCTAATTTAAACCTGGAAAAAAATAAAAATGTTAGTATTCTGAAAATTAAAAAAAAAATTTAAACAATAAAGAATAATTTAAAATTCTGCATTATTTCTAGGTCACTAGTCAAATATGTAAATTTGTGACACTAATGTGAAATTTACATTTTCAATTTTTTTAAATTATTTTTAATTTAAATTATGCTATTTTAAAAGGTAACTAATTTTGATTTGGAGTTTTCCTAAAATAGGTTTACATGCATCCAAGGTCAAAAAAATACTTTAATTTTCTCATAACACACATTGCAGCATCACCTCTTTTCTCACAGTGTCAGTGTTTGATAAAGGATTCAGTCTCTCTAAACCCTTCCTTTCCGAGAGCCTACTCTGCTCTGATTGGTCAGATTGTGATCGGTCTACTGCTTATAGTGCATGTCAGAAACGAAATGCCCATAACTATATCTGAATTTCAGCTCCACAGACGTCCTCATCACTTGATACACAGTGATACGAACAGTAAAAATGGCATTGGTTTTATCATCCTCATCCTTTAGAAGTGCATGCAAAGTGGTTTTGCCTTCACAGCGCAGAAAACAGCATTTTCTTGACATGTCGACAACATGAGCTCTTCCAGGTCTCAGATACAACTGCAGTGTGTTTGAGGGCCTGTCAAAGTAGACTTTGTGCGCGCGACGTAAATTTTGTAATCAGAAGAATACGCACATACTGTACTCGCATCGGCAGATTTTTTTTGTAACCACATGTACTTTGTGCGCACAGGTCGCACATGCGCATTTAATTGTTTTTGCAGTTTTTCCACAAGGTGGCAACCCTGCCCTGGGGGCGTCGATTCACAAGGTAGTCAAAGAAAAACTGCATAAACAGAACAGACCAGAACGCATGCAAGCTACAGCGACAATGGAGGCCTACATAGACAAGTGATTGTGCGAAGAGGTTAGAAAGTACCCTCATTTGTACAATTCTAGCATGAAAGAATACAAATATGTTTACATGGGTTGTAACTCGTGGAGAGAGATTGCTCAAAACTGCACGTCAAACGCCTGTGTATGCATATGAGTCGAATGAAGGCTGTGCGGTCAACTGTGCACGAACAAAAAACGTATATCCAGGGCTTGAGATTTGGTATAGAACTTTCACTCAAAAATTGCTAGTAAATTTACTCCAATAATCTTCATTTACAATTTTGAAAAATATTTTAAAAACATTTAAAATGTATATCAAATTGCACATTGCCAGCTCTTTGACATGACATGGAGTGAGACCATGTGTACCTTTAAGATGGGCTTTACTGCTAGACACTTTCATTGTCCAGAACCTTGTGTTAGGCTGATCTCTGTTAAACATTAATCTCTGGCATTACTAAACTGCCTGTGCGTTTAGAGACAGATGACAAAACACAGTTGTCAAATATGGGTCAAGTACTGGCTTGCAACAACAGCTTAAATAAGATTACAGTTCTGCTGGAAGTGTTGAGAGGAAAGGCCGCTTTAAGTCGACTGCTCCAGGGTAAGCCTGGTTGATTCTCTATGGATTCACAATGCATTATAAGGCTGTTTGTAAGTGTCATAAGCAGTGACTGTCTGGGACAACTAAGACAACATGAACAGGAGACGTGAAATTATCCCAGGTTAAAGGGCATTTCAGTAAGGACAGAGTTTACATAGACAAGGTCCTGACTGCCTGTAAAGTAATACCATTCACTGTCTACTGAGCAGAACGAAATTAAACTGACTGAAGTGATCCATCATACTGTACAAACAGTTGGTGTAAAAATCACTTTCCCTAAATATGGTACAGTTTGGCCTTTTGTAGAGCATTATAGGCACAAAATATTTTTGTTGGGAGAGCAATAAGGTATGTTCGATAAACTTTTATATATCACAAAATTAACCTAACATGAAAGCAACTGGTTTTAAACATATTAAAGGCACAATATGTAAGATTTTTTTTAATTAAAATATCCAAAATCTACTAGAGCAATGTTATATATTTTGTTGACTTGTGTGCTTACATTATCCCAGGTGTTTCCAAGAACATTTAAATCCAGAGAAATAAGCAATTTTAACCAGGACACAGACCGTGACATTTCGTTGTCTATCAATGACATCATACCCGCGTTACCCTTGGTTTCCAGTTTTAGAAACCATGGTGAGCAACTGTTTGGATACATTCATCGACAGAAAACGAATAATGTCTTATAAAACGGTTAGTTCCTGTCCTTGATTCTGATTGGTCAATAGCTGTGTTTTATTCACAATAAAGCACGGCTATGACAGCTTCACCCAATGGTTCTGTGTATCACTACACAACACCCTTAGCAACCACCCTTAGCAACGTAAACTGTATGTTCTCAATTGATATTGTTATTTGAAGCTTACTGTATTACGTAAAAGAGTATTGTGAAAAAAAGATATCGAGTGAGTGAGTTTATTTCCTGCATTCAGATTTGGCATTTTCCTTCAGGTTAGTCCTACTGTATGTTCATAATAAAAATCAGTTTAAATGTCCGATGTATTATCTTGTCCTTTTGGCAGTTAAGGGGTTTTCCCGTGACTGACAGCACTAGTCAAAGCATTTGTCAGTTGTTCCGTGTTCACAACAATTCAGTATTTAAATTTAAAAGTCTTCGCTACTGAGTGACACACTCATAAAGACAGTCTTTGCCGCCATCTAATGGCATAATAACGTAACCTCTGTTGCTGTTCATGGTCAGGAACTATTTATTTCCGGTGGAAGGAAGGCTTTTAGGAAAAGTATACTTCTTGAAAGTTGCATTGATACATATTTTTGGCTTTAATATTTGTATTGTGTGGTAACCGTTTTATAAAAGCAATAAGGTACTTGAGGCTAGTGCTGTATCGTGAATAAGTCACGGCTGAAGGGGTTGCAGGCACTCCGCTTTGCATCATGCCTAACAACACCCTTCAGCCGTGGCTTATTCAGGATACAGCACAGCTTCTCGTACTTTATTGCTTACATATAGCTCAACACATTAAGTCTAATTGTTTAAATATCATTTTGTCGATGTACCGCGAGTACCATGTTTTACCATGCCTAATATCGATCTAGCTTACTGCAGTGTGCAACAAGTGTCTCATAGTAGTCGCCGAGTGAACGCAGAGTAGCACTATAACAACTTTATAACAACACAAACGTATCTAATATGATAAAACAGCACTACTTTACCTCACATACGCTTGACCGGAAGAAGTGGAAGTGGCGACTGCGTTATAATAAAAGCTTCACTGCTCTCGATCCGTGTGTCGCGCTTGTCTCTCATTAGCAATCACTTCTGCTCTGCTTCATACTACAGCAACGTTAATAATCTCATCCATAAACATGACTTCTGCCCGAGTCCCATCCCGATTCTTTTCCACCGGCTGTAGATGTGAAGACAACACCTCCCATGATTCCACGAAATAAAGGCGTCGTCAAGCTACGCCTTTATTTTGAATAAGTGACCTCTAGTGGCGAAAATGTACATATTGTACCTTTAAATGTTTGTAACCCTCTTAAAATAGTGATTTGGCCATCCCCATTTAAGAAGCAAAGAAAGTATTATATTTAATACAATTTAATTATCATCAATATCATAAAAAATATTCTTGAGCACCAAATCAGCATATTAGAATGATTTTTGAAGGATCATGTGACACTGAAGACTATAATAAAATTCAGCTTTGCCATCACAGGAATATGTTGTTATTTTAAAATAGATTAAAACAGAAAACTTATTTTAAATGGTAATAATATTTCTAAATATTAATGTTTTTACTTTTGATCAAAACTTCTGAATGGTAGTGTATATTAACTCATTAATAAAATACTTTAAATTGTGACACTCAAATAGTAAAATCTGTATTCGTCAAGCTCAAGCATTCATTTACCCATGATATTGCAAAAAATAAATAAATAAAAAAGATCAAACAAATATTTGGTCACAGTTCACGCCTACTGAGTGACAGCTTAATTTAGATAAATACAATAAATAGAAAATAACACAGCTCATATAATATTGACCTCCTGTGGTTGTACGATCAATATTTTCCAGAGGTTAAGCATTTGCATGTATTCAATTCACTTTGATCATTTACTGAAAGAGGGAGAAAAATGTTTCATACCCTCATGGAAAGTGTCAAAAAAAGTAACTTAATTTGTATCTTTTTTTACCCCATTTAGTTTTAAAATTGCATTACATTTCTAGGTCTCAGAAGATTGAGAAAGAGAGGAGAAGAAAAAACAAGAGGAACAGAGAGAGACATCAGAGGGAAACCCTAAGCTGATCCTGCTGTTCAAAACATGATACTCGCACTAAAAAAAAGACTGTGCCAGCACTGATGAGACAAGTAGTCCTTCCCTCTAAAGCAGTCTTCAAAAGAGCAACTGCCTGTTTCATCAGCATATTTTATCAGATGAACAGATTACACTCAAACAGATACAAATGAATGATAAAGACGTGCAGTTTAGGGGCTTTTTAAATATCAGTAAAAACATTTTAAACCTTACATTTCTGCTTTTTTCTATCAGATGGTTATCATTAACTTTTATACTAATATTTATATAATAGCTAAAGGTTTGGTTATATTTTTACACAGATGTGTGTCAAATGGGAAAATGCCAAAGGTGCAGGAGTATGTGGGTTCAAAGGGCATTGTGTCTATGTGAGAAGGTCAGTTAATGTCAGGTGCGTTGAACCGTAAATTCATATGGCAGGGTTTTACACGGATATCAAAGCAACTTTTAAACACATCTAAACATTCATTCTGTTCAATTAATGGCAAATGTGACCATGAAGATGTACTGCACATAATGGAAAAATAATGAGAGGGGTTATATTTCTTCACAGTACTATTAGATGCTAATTCTATGCTCTGCAAGCAAGAACAATGCAGTAGATGTGGCAATACAGAGCACTTTTCTTTATTTTAGTTTCAATGAGATGTGACCACTACTGTATATTTACAGGCTAATGTGAATCTGAAATGCAGCTGGTAAGTTTATACATGACCAATAAAAATCAACACACAATATGAAGCTGCACTTCAAATAATGCATTTAGAGTAAGCAATATCTGTGGAAAAACACTTTATCTCACGTCTCATATCCCATGTCCAGGAGCAAAAACAAACCATCTTGGACAAACATCCCTGAGTATTGATTGGAACTTTCAGTTATATTTGTTTTATTGCTAAAGCAGACATGTCTCAAACTTAAGACAAATACACTATATTCATTATTTGTTCATTTTATTTACAGTATAATAATATATAACATAAATTTTGTAAAAAAAAAAAAAAAAAAAAAACGACTAGAGTAGAAGGAATAAAATCTTTACCATTATTATTAAATATAATAAATAAAAAACATTGAATATATATTGATATATTGATATATATATATATATATATATATATATATATATATATATATATATATATATATATATTAGTCAAACTAAAAATTATTCTGACTTTTTTTATATTTTTTATATATTTTTACTAGTGGGTGCAGGACACTATAGTTGATTTATGTAAGTGAGGATAGCAAAATAAAGTAAACTGTGACATATTATACCCAAAATTCTTCATACAGTGGACTACCAGTAAAATTGATAAAAATTTGGAACCAAAAATTATTCAGACACTTTGACCTGACCATATTTTGCTGACATAATTAAGATAATTTTTTTCTGACACAATTTAACTCTGAGATCTTGTCATATTTTTACCATTTTTTTAAACTATAGTGAATAAACTGTATTAACGAATGAAATGTTCAAGGTGTCTGAATAGATTACGGTTTGACTGTGTATATACATACATACATACATACATAATATATATATATATATATATATATATATATATAGATGATAGATAGATAAATGAAATTATATACATTTCTTATAACTATTTATTCTGCTTCTATATTGTCTATAATGTGCTCTACTGCACTGTGCTGTATATTGAAATTCATATTGTACTGTATATATTTCCAAATTCACCAAAACAAATTTCATAAAAGAGATGGCCAATAAACTTCAATATATACTATATATTCAGCTGTAAAACCCTCATTTAACCCCTTATGCTGCAATAAAACTATAATTGGCATAGTTTACAGCACATCATATGATTGCGTAAGAAAGTGAACCTTTCTTGGTTGGATGAATTCACCTGCTGTATCACACAGACCTGATGACCTACAGTACTCACTCTGTTCACAGCTGCAGAATCAGGAGGATAATAAACAGATGATGCTGCATCTGTAGACTTGACTAATGTGTCTTCTCATAGGCAAAGAAACTACTGAACACAGCAGATTCTTGATTAACTTTTTAAAATGTAATACACTTAAATCTATTTAACAGACAAGGCAAGTCTACAACTTTAAAAATAAACCATATTTAAATAAATAAATAATATTGCTCAAAGTAAATACTCTGTTTATGGTGAAACAAGGTGACAAGTTTTGTTTAAACAACCCATATTTTCTCAAAGCACAAGCAATAAACCAATGAATGAGAATAGGCTTCAAATTATCTACTTGTTCAGATGGATAACATCAGAACTGGATTTCAGCAATAGGCTATGTATACACTGAGTAATAAGTATATGGTGAAAAAGAAATAACTAGTCATTAAGATTAAAACAAAAAGTAGCATGAGTTGCTCGTGCACACTGATAGCATGTTCTCCTCTCCTCGCGCGCTCCCTAAAGCTCTTTTAAATACAGATGCCCCAAAATTACTGGCCACACAGTAACGTCCAGCAGATATTGACTGTACTCACCCCCAATTTCTTACTCCGAATCCTCACGTAGCCCTGCTTCACTATATCGTTGAAGTTTGAAGCCATCCTAACAGCCTCTCTGTCCTCGTCCCCCGTCTCGGCTGCGAGTCCCCTCAGAAGTCAGTACGACATTCAGTCCTCAAACAACCTGCCTCAGTGCCGCCGCCGCCGCTGCTGCTGCTGCTGCTGCTCGGGCAACCGGCTCGGACGGCTCATTCCACACGAGAATAGGGAGACAGCGCGCGTCAGATGATTTAATTCAGTGAAGAGTGCAGCTTCCTGGAATGCACCATGAGAGGGCTGTCGGAGGGGTGGACGCAGTGAACTACTTACTTGCGTAAAATGGAATAAAGAAATTATTTATTTATTTAGTAGTATTAGGAGTTTGTTTGTTTATTTTTTGGGAATATGTTAAATTTCACTTTCAAACAGGCACAGGACATTTTCTTTTGGTGTGGATATCACTATTAACAGCTGTATAGTATTATAAAAAAGTAATAGGCCTACAAAAGAAAAAACAAAATCGTTAAATTTGTCAATATTTTATTGATTATGATATGCTTTATGATATTTCTGGGTTCTAGTCTGTTACTCTGTTTCTCTCTTTTTTATATAAAAGAATAGGCCTATTTATTTAAAAAAAATTGCTTTGTGAACTTTACACATCATATATTTTCATAAAAATAAATTAAAAATCACATATATATATATATATATATATATATATATATATATATATATATATATATATATAGACATTTTTCACTATTTTTGCAGGACACTAAAGTTCATTTATGTACGTGAGTATAGCAAAATAAAGTAAACTGTGATATATTATACCCAAAAAAATTTCATACAATGGAATACCAGTAAAATGAATAAAAAATTTGGAACCAAAAATTATTCAGACACTTTGACCTTTTGTTTAAGTGTTATCTGACATAAGATTTTTTTTTTCTGACACAGTCACAGTAATTCTTTGTGTCTTGTCATATTTTATTACATTTTTTTAACTACATTGAATAAACTGTATTAATGAATGAAATGTTCAAGGTGTCTGAATAAATTTTGGTATATTTTGGTAAATATTTGTTTCTGTGTATTTAATTGTTAATCCTTTATTTTATTTTAATGTAAATATGTGATGTGTAAAGTTCACAAAGCAAATTTAAGAAGCAAAACAGTATAAGAAATGTATTTATTATTAGTTAATTTATTTATTAAAGGTTTTTTATTCATTTATTTACAGATTAGTATGAGGATTTTTGGGGGGAATATGTTAAATTTCACTGTCACAGGAAATTCCCTTTAGATGTGGATTTTAGAAATTAACAGTTGCATATAATAATAAAAAGTAATACACTAAAAAAAAGTTAAATTTAGCAACAATTTATTGATTATGATGATTATTATCAAGAATAGTCCTTCTAAAATGCTTTATGATATAGGCTTTTAGTCTGTTACTGTCTTTTAATTGTTAATCCTTGTAATTTTATTTTATGTAATTGTGTTAAAGCTCCACAAAGCAAATTTAATTGATTGATTGATTGATTGATTGATTGATTGATTGATTGATTGATTGATTGATTGATTGATTGATTGATTCATTCATTCATTCATTCATTCATTGAGTGACTGACTGACTGACTGACTGATTGATTGATTGATTGATTGATTGATTGATTGATTGATTGATTGATTGATTGATTGATTGATTGATTGATTGATTGATTGATTGATTGATTGATTACAAGAATGGTATCTTTGGGGAAAGAATTCTGCCTTGAAACTAATGTCACAATGCATAAATTATTAATTGTCCTAAAAACAGGGTGAAATATGAAATATGGTTTTGTGAGGTTGCATGTTATTATTACCATGTTGTAAAACACACAAAGTAATCCGACACGTTAAGACATAAAAAAGTCCTGCTGCTGATTTACATCTAACTAACTACATGTGCTATGTGAGTGATATCTTTTAACTATGTATTTTGAGACTTCATTTTCATTCATTAGCAAAAATACTTCCATATGGGAATTATCCTTCTACAATAAAAGGGTGGTGATAACTAGTGGATAGGAGATTTGTTTTGTTGATTGGATCCTTGGGATTAAAAGATCAAAGCAGATCAAAAGCAAATGAAAAAAAAAAAAAAAAAGACATGGATGAGATGTTAAATTCATATATTAGAGCATGCTGCAGCTCCACTGACACAAATGCTGAAAATGCCTGCAAAAGCCTCCTCCTTTAATCCTACTTTATGAGACACCCTTTTGCCTGTGGAAAAATGCCAAAACCAATTTGATACAGCTGATGACACAGTTACACGTGTGAGAGGGTTTTCTGCATCTCTCGTGACAATGAAAGATGTAATGTATCGCCCACATTACTAAAGTCATATGGTAAGATGGATCAGGCATATAATCCACATGGGTGATATAATTTGATCTATTCAGTATAAATAAAAGTATTTATTAATTTGTCTCTCTGTCTATATTACCGTGTTTTCATACTTCCATTCCACCACCGCAGGAGTAGAAAAGAAGAAGGTCATTGGGAACTAGTTAATTTGAGAGCTGTCATTTCCTATTTGTTATTTTGTTCTGAGGCACAACATTATACCACTGTTTCTCAATTATTTTTCCATTTCTCTTGGCCCTGAAAATTACATTAAATACATTAAAACATTAAAAAATTAAAGACAAATTTGTTACTTAATGGCAACACATTTTATATGAGACAATGAGTGAAACAAAAGTTGTCCAATGACATGACCATCATTTTTGAAATATTAAACTATAAAACATTGTTTTTTAATTAAACCATTAATCACTCATAAAACATTAATCATTTCATGCATATACAATGACTTGAAAACACCTCTTGAAGAACATGTTTAACCTTTCTGAATTAGTCATTTTGATATTTTTGAGGTCAGCCATGTTAAGGTTGCGTAATATATTACCTTAAATTATTAAAAACATTTGAGAATAATGATTAAGATGGGTACACTGACATGGATCTAATATAAGGAAAGCATGTTAGTAATTTCTAATTGATTGTTACAACATCTGGCATTTTTCAAAACGTTTGCTGAAAATGGTATTAAAGTTTATCAAAAATGCATGAAACCAACAAAAAATGTTACATATAAAATCTGCCAAATGCATGTGAAACAATCTAAACTCACCTTGCAATAGGTTGGACCCCCTTTTTTTTTTTTTTTGCTTTCAGAACTGACTTAATTCTTCATGGCATAGATTCAACAAGGTGCTAGAAACATTCCTCAGACATTTTGGTCTGTATTGACATAATAGCATCACACAGTTGCTGCAAATTTGTCGGCTGCACATCCATGATGCAAATCTCCCCTTCCACCACATCCCAAATGTGCTCCATTCTTGGATTGAGATCTGGTGACTTTAGGCCATTTGAGTATAGTGAACTCATTGTCATGTTCAAGAAACCAGTCTGAGATGATTTGAACTTGGTGAGATTGCATGTTATCCTGCTGGAAGTAGCCATCTGAAGATGAGTAGACTGTGGTCATAAAGGGATGGAAATGGTCAGCAACAAAACTCAGGTAGCCTGAGTACTAGGGGGCCCAAAGAGTGCCAAGAAAATATCTCCCACACCATTACACTACCAGCAACCTGAACCATTGATTCAAAGCAGGATTGATCCATGCTTTCATGATGTTTATGCCAAATAATGACCCTACCATCTGAATGTCGCGGCAGAAATCAAGACTCATCAGACCAGGCAACATTTTGCCAATCTTCTCTTATCCAATTTTGGTGAGCCAGTGTGAATTGTAGCCTCAGTTTCCTGTTCTCAGCTGACAGGAGTGGCACCCGGTGTGGTCTTCTGCTGCTGTAGCCCATCTGCTTCAAGTTTTGACGTGTTGTTCATAGATGAACTGAACTGCATACCTTGGTTGTAACAAGTGTTTATTTGAGTTACTGTTGCCTTTCCGTCAGCTCGAACCTGGCCATTCCCTTCTGGCATCAGCAAGGCATTTTCACCCGCAGATCTGCGCTCACTGGATGTTTTCTCTTTTCGGACAACTCTCTGTAAATTCTCCTCAACTCTGGACTTCGAGATCCACTTTCCTGCAGGTTTTAGCTCAAACCCTAATCAAACACACCTGAACAAGCTAATCAAGGTCTTCAGGATTACTACACAGTTGTAGGCAAGCGTGTTTAATCCAGGTTGGAGCTAATCTCTGCAGGAAAGTGGATTTCGAGGTCCAGGGTTGAGGACCTCTGCTATAGGTTGTGCGTGAAAATAGATCAGCAGTTTCTGAAATACTCAGACCAGTTCCTCTGGCACCAACAACCATGCCTTGTTCAAAGTCACTTAAATCACCTTTCTTCCCCATTCTGATGCTCAGTTTGAACTTCAGCAGATCGTCTTGACCATTTCTAAATGCCTAAATGCATTGAATTGCTGCCATGTGATTGGATATTTGCGTTAACGAGCAGTTGAACAGGTGTACCTAATAAAGTGTCTTGCGAGTGTATTATAGAGGGTATGCATCGACGTCACTTTCCCGCCGGAACGCGCTCCCTCAGCTGGACTGAGTGGCAAAAGAACCTGCAATTGGGAAACTGCGAAAACGCGAGTAAAACAAATGATTACTCTAAAGGTTGGGCTTGAAAGTATTCCTTATAACATGTCAAAGAAACCTAATCCATGGATATTGACATGCAGCCAGGAATCGTGTTTCCTGACATTTATATGTGCCTGATTTTGACGCCAGGGAAATACATCAAGCAAATCTGCCTGTGAACGCTTTATATAGGCTAACTACAATATAGGTAGGTTTAAATTGGAGTAATCACTTATATCAATGTTATATATTTCGTCATATCGTCCAGCCCTAAAACTTGTATAGTTTTTGTCAGTGTTTATTTAAAACCACCCAATTATGTCAAATATAAGATGGTAAATATTTAATCGATGAGTTATCAACACAATATATAACAATACAATATAAAGGGTATGATTTTACCCCAAAATCCAACATTTTGACATAAAAAGATAACTGCAAAACATCTTTCTATGCCTGGAGTCCAGCTGTTTCTGTGAATTGCAGCAACATATTTGCTTCTTTTTTTCTGTAGCTTTCGGCAGTCTGTAAAAATATACCTCAGGTTTTGTGTCAAAGCTATTTGTACAGTCAATCACAAAGCTCTTTCCCATTTTGGATGTGTTTTGTGTGTTTTTCGCAGCATTCACGCTTTAAACCAATGCTGCCACTCAGTCTTTTGCCACTCAGTGGGCGTAACCGCAGTCATAACGGTCGACGGTGACGTCATGTGCATACCCGCTATATTGGCAAAATAAAGCAATGATACCTTGACCTCTACAAAACTTCAGGTTATTCATTATGTGTTAAGAAAGCAGATCATTTTGCATTCAAGTCTCACAACCAACATTTCATCTTTTTTTTTTTTTTTTAAACAGACATGCAACCCTCAGATGAAGTACCTTTCACAGCAACTTTATTTGCAAGCACTCCACTTACTGTAATGCATAAAAAATGAAATCTTCACTGTCCACCCAGAGGAGTCTGGTGTCATGGTTATGATTTATTCATAACTGTTAAATAGGAAATGGTTTGAGGGCTTCTTTGACCTTCACTTTTGAGGTAACATACTTTAGCAGCCCAGCTGCCTTTGAAGTAATTTACCCCTGCTGATGACATAGGTAACTCACCAATAAATGAAAGCTCTACAAAATGTAACCCTCGATGTACAAGGAGTCTGAGAGCTGTCACTAAAGGTGACAATAAAGGCTTCATTTGAAGATGGAACAAAGCCTTCCGCTGGAATAAACTTCACACATTTCATTGTGCAGTGTGTGAAGTGTGAACTCCAAACTATTAATCACAGGCTGGCTGTGCTATATTGAGATTTATTGTCAAAAAATGTGTGCCTTGTCACACTTCTAACTGTCACACTCATTCACACATGCACACAAATACACACCGTGCATGTGAAATGTCACACTCTCACTGCCACTGCATGTTTGATGCTTGATAACTCAACTGAAAGCACATTCTAAACAGATGACTATTTTCATTCAACATCTAGTATTTTTTTTTTCTCTGTTATTAAATGATTTTTTGCTGTATAGGAAAGCCATTAAAGTCACTACGAATTCAATTCTTGTTTTTAAAGGGGTCATGAACTGCATTGTTTTATTGTTTTATAATGTTTCCTGTGGTGCACATAATGTTAGTATGCTTTTCACATCAAAAATTGTCATAATTTAGAAATAAAATGCATTATTTCTACCCTGATTTTAGCCCTCTTATTTGTACACTGTTTAAAGGGGCGTGTCTGCTGAGAGACTGTGATTGGCTAACATCTTTGCCTATAAAATAGCTAGGTATAACTCTCTCGAAAACTTTTAGCACATTTGTACTATTACAGCTGTCAAGGTTAACTAATTGTGAAAAGTGTTGATTAGCATTACATTTAGATCTATGGCATTATATTTAGATCGTGGCATGAAAGGTTGCAGTGATGAACATTGTAGCCAATCACAGACATGTTGTTGAGCGCATGAAAGCAGTGATCTCGTCATTGCAACTCAACTCCTGCACACTAACGAATGCTTTCATCATAACTAACAGTGCAAACTCGATTTAACTAAGATATTTGTTGAATAAAAATTTTGCCGCGAGTCCAGAACTCAGTTACTGATTAACTCACACTGTTTGATTGACAGCTATAGCGACTGTAAAAGGAACGTTCTTTGATCGCTTTCTATATATAACCATTCGAATAACAGATTATTTTCATTCTACTAAGAGAAACAATGTGAAGTTGGCCGTTTAGTCACTGGTTTGATTTACTGACACATAGACAAAAAACATCTAACTGTACATGAATCATTACATATCAGATCAGGCATTAGAATTAACACAGTTACTTACATGTTGTTGCATTACTGTCGAGTCCATATCGTAAAAGTCTGTTTGCAAAGCCTGCACTGAAATGTGATTCATTTACCAAATAATGTACTGAAGACAAATAAATAGTGCTCAACTGAGACATTCACATTGTTGAAAATAAATAACCATATTCATAGCATTAGGATCCTTTGAAAGGTAATGTTATTTTTAGTCCTGTATCGCTCTTCTCTCCTCGTCATTTCACTAAAACTCCAGTGGGTGGGGCTAATGTTTCAATGATGAAGTAGGTGTTGATTTCTTCGGCGGAGGCAGCGTTTCACCCATCTATAGACTCGTTCGCTGGGCCTGGTGTCAAAAAAAGCTGTTATTGGACTAACAAGGAAGTTTTCAGTTCTAGTACGATGACCTCTTATATCAAAAACTCAAGGAAAAGTTGATTTCTCAATTCATGACCCCTTTAATTGAGTATTGCAGTATTATAATTGATTTTATCCATGCACATCATTATTTTTTTTTTTATTCATGAGCACTCATAATCTTTAATTTAAATAACTTCCCCTTCCTCTTGTAGAGTCATCTCTTTTCTCTGATGACAAAAATCCAATCACTTCCTAATGGACAAAATCAAGTCCTGCTCTACATTTTTTCTTGCTCGAGAAGCCATTTCACTCAGATATATGTCACAATAGAGAAGAAAAGACTATCGCAACTTCCATTTCATGCCGACTTTAAAGATTACTCTTTAATATGAGCTTTGGCAATAAATTAAATATCAGCAGCTTTTGGCTATTAACATTTACAATAGATGGTGAAACATTCTTAAATTAAATTGTCCTAAAAAAAAACAACTTAATTTGCCTGTGATCTAGAAACATGAGTGATATGACATACACCTGCACTGTCAGCTGTCACAGCTGCTATTGTCCATTAGATGGCAATGTTACATTTGATGCATGTGGTAAGAAACCTAGTACATGCCAGTACTTGTCACATGGTCACTTAGCTGAGCTCCTGCAATATTTCAGCCATTTATACCCAAGAAAATTTCATAGGCTATAATTTGAATGCTTACTTTACATGATTGAGTCTCTTAGAAAGAAAGAAAGAAAGAAAGAAAGAAAGAAAATATTCCTTACATAAAATTAAATAAACATTAACTGAAGTATAAAGTTATTTTATTTTATTTAGTTGCCAAGGCAACATTTCTCATTTTCACTTTGTTTAACTTGATGCACTAAAATAACTAAAACTAAAATCAAAAAAGACATTTTTAAATGAAAAATGTAAATAATAAAAAACATTTAAAAACAATAATAGTATCTTAATAATACTATGACATTAGGTTTGTTTGAAATAATTTAAAGTGGTGGTTGATTCTGATTTCACTTTTTTAACTTTAGTTAGTGTGTAATGTTGCTGTTTGAACATAAAAACCTCTGCAAAGTTATGACGCTCAAAGTTCAATTCAAAGGGAGATATTTTCTTTTAAAGAATTCTCTGTTTAAGGACTACAACAAATGGCTGGTAGAGACTACAACAAGCTTCTTCCTGGGTTTGTGACATCACTTACCATAAAATTTACATAAACCTTACCCAAACAGGGTGAGGCCATGTTGGGTTGCTTTAAAGAAGAGGAAGAGTTGTTAATAGAGTGTTGTTGCCATGCCGTCACAAACAAGGGTCAATTCAATGCTGGATTTGCACAAAAGATTAACATTACGGCACATGCTAGTCGACGAGTTGAATCAACTCCACAGCTACTACATAAATTTATCCACTAACCGTTCAGAAACGTCCAGTTGCATTCTATAAGTTGTAACTTCTTCCTGAGTCTCTCCATCAGTATCCGACTCCGGTTTGAACAATGTAAGGCTGAACACCGTTGCTGACAGTCCTCATTTTGGCTGAGTGAGATTCTCCAGCTTTGTTGTGGTTGAGCAACTGAAGCAGGAACTGTTAAAGCTCCGCCCTCTTCTGGAAAGCAGCAGCTCATTTGCATTTAAAGGGAGACACACAAAAACAGCATGTTTTTGCTCACACCCAAATAGGGGCAATTTTCCTATAATAAATGATCTGTGGGGTATTTTGAGCTGAAACTTCACAGACACATTCTGGGGACCCCTGAGACTTATATTACATCTTGTAAAAGGGGCATTATAGGGTCTTTAATCTCAATATAAAAATAGAGCCAGTATAAATCTGAGAGGAAATGTATAAAACTACTAAATTATATTCATCCAAGTTATGTTCATGTGACAATGAGCCTTATCCACTAAAATATTGATTATGTGCACAGGAAAATTGCACACAAAATTTTTCCATATAGGTGCGTACACACTTAAATTTGTGCTAACCCTCTTTCTAATTGTTGATGAATCCAGATTATTAGGGATTGCACATCCACAGCTAGAAAAATACAGTACGTGCACATGCACTGTTAGTAGATGAAATCCAACATATGTTACATCTGTTCCCATTGCACAGTAATGTCTGACCTTGAAATACAAACCCAAACTAGACAACACCGGAGCAGTGAAACTGAGTACAGATAGAGTGTTCAGAGAGTGCCTCGTCATTTCAATAAAACAACCCTCTCCAGAGACACAATTTGTTTGCTTTTTTGGAGTCATAAATATTTATATGCAATTAACAATGCTCTGCCTAATGAATTGTTTGAAGACTGGAATCAATTATGAATTAAAACAGTAAGGCTTCAAAATTGGTCATCAAAATAAGTCATGCAAGAATATACCATCAGGGTATTAATGCTGCAATGCCTGTGCTAATTATAGAAAACCGCTTACCGGCATCCTCTATCACACACAAGTTCTGCTGTTCTCAGTTTGGGTGTCTGACGTCACCACAGGCAAATGTTTTGCAGGTGGTGTGATGTTGATAACTGCTAGATATCAGTGATTCTCGTAATCGTTTTTCTGCTGTCCTTGATGATGCTGGGCTGTTTTGTTCTGCTGGGCCTGTGGAGAGTTTGGTCCTCATGGGCCTCAGACAAGAATCAAGAATTCATCAATTGTCGGCATCCTCTACTCCCCTCAAATTCAACAAACAATCGTGCCAAGGACAGGGCACTTATGACGTCAATACTTTCGGATGTTTGATCAGTTATTCTCTCAATGGCTGGATTGTGCGTTCTCAATACTAGGGAACAAAGTGAATGAATTTATGACTTATATAACTTGGCTTGGTTAATTATTTTGTTTTCTCAGATCTTCATTTTGTTTAGACCAGAATATGTCTTGACTTCAGTTTGTACTTTTTTTTTTCTCCAGTTGATAATGATGTGTAGAAAGTAACTAAACTGAGACTAAATGCTCAGTTTCAGTTCAGCTCATAAAATGCTCAGTAGTGGCCAAAAATGGGATATTGGATTTTAATGACCCTACAAGTTCGATTAAACCTTCAAAATACGAGAAAAATATTTTATATATTTTTAAATATTTTAAATATGAGAGAAGAACAAAACTCTAAGCTATTTATCTGACAAAATTATTTTACAAAAAACAGCTACAGCTACTTTTGTGCACCAAAAAACAAATTTATTCAACAATATCTAGTGATGGGAGATTTCAAAACACTGCTTCATGAAGCTTCAAAGCTTTACAAATCTTTTGTTTCGAATGTGGTTCGGAGCACATATCAAACTGCCAAAGTCACGTGATTTCAGTAAACGTGGCTTCGCTACGTCATAAGTGTTTCGAAACATTACAAAATGTCAATGGTTCACGTGACTTTGGCAGTTTGATAACAGGGTTGTTTGAGATGCATCAGCACTGCGCAGACCGATCGGCATATGATATCAAAGTACCGTGAGAGCGATTCAAAAGCACAAGGAGTCGTAGCTCTCCAAACGCTCTCGCGGTACTCTGATGTCATATGCCGATTGGTCTGCGCAGTGCTGAGCCATCGGATTTTATCAAAAATATCTTAATTTGTGTTCCGAAGGTGAACAAAGGTCTTACTGGTGTGGAACGATATGAGGGTGAGTAATTAATGACAGAACTTTGATTTTTGGGTGAACTAACCCTTTAAGGCTGCACTGATGCTGTATTGAATTTACATATAGGGCTTATTTTGGTATGGCTTTTATGTGCCTTAAAAGAATCAAGAGTTTTCAATCTCTAAAGTGGTGGTTTTAAAGTGAGAATGAATTATATATTCAAATAGTATTTGTATTTGGGCATTGTTCTAAATATTATTTGATTTCATTTGATTTACTGTTGTAGGTTATTAATTGTTTTCGGGCATGCAACAGTGTAAGACTCACTTAAGTACTGATTATCCGGTAATGTTTATTGCTGTATTAATTAATCAACTGGAGGGGAAATTAATTGATTAATAAGCAACTGTTGCTGACTTCAGACCAGATTTCATTACACAAGCTGTCACTGCAAGTGAGCTGTTTAGAACCATTCATTTGATCAGCTGGAAACTAGGGCCAGCGAGGGGGTAGAGGCGTGTGTTTTGGCTCACACTGTATTCACAGAAGTTTATCAGCTCACTCATTTAATCAGGTTTAATATAAAACAGGTGAAGTTTGTGGAGCTCTGAATCTTGGCTGGTTTTGGCAGAAACATGTGTGGCCGCTGCTGCCATTTCATTAAGACAAAGTGACTCTTTTACCTCCCCATGGGTACTGACAACGGCTCATGTGTGGACATGGAAAAAGAAGCGAAATGAAATCCATTTTATAAACAGAGAAAGGTCAGTGGTGACGTGGATGCGTAGGACAACCCCTAGTTCTCACCACAGTTTGTAACCTTAACTGCGTCCTGTATGTTGCTGTAACAGATGTGAACCATATAAACTGACCATATATATATATATATATATAGCCTATATATATATATATATATATATATATATTTTTTTTTTTTTTTGTCTTATCTGACCAGACTAAATTTTCCCAGTAATTCAGACCTTTCCAAATGTTGTGTAGAAAACTTCAAATGAGTTTCAACATGCCTTTTTTTCAATAATGAAGCTTTCTGTGGGGAGCATACATGGAGGCTGTGGCAGTGGAGTGCGTTTTCTATTGTTTTCTCTGTGACAACTGTACTTGCTGCCTCCAAGACTTTCTGGGCCTCTTTCCGAGTGGTCCTTGGCTCTTGGGGTACTCAGATCAGAAATCTTGCAAGGAACTTCTTTGCATGGATGTGGACGTGTTCAATACTTATTTCCCCCACTGTGTGTGTGTGAGTGTATACAAAGTCCCTTAAAGACAAGTCATTTCACTCAGCGTCCATCTTTGAAACGCCTCTCGGGCATCATGGGCATGCAATCTCTTTGAATGGGGAAATATCAAATTCTCCAAAACTGTTCGCCAACCTTATGATTAAATTTCATATTTGAAATCACCAATGAAATCTAACAACAACCGGCTCATAAATTTAGTTTCTAAACGCTTGAATCATGCCAAAAAAAAATTATTATTTTTTCAGGCTGGATCAAGCTAATGCGCATGCGCAGACATAAATGCGCGTCTCTTCGGAGGCGCGCGTCTGACTGTTTCTATAGAAACCGGTGATTCTAACGGCCGCTGAAGTGACGCGAAGACTTTACCAGTCGGCGATTGGCTCTTATTTAGAAGGCGGGACTTATTCCGCCATATTGCGCGTTACACTAGGCTTGTTCGAGATGCATCGGCGCTGCGCAGACCGATCGGCGAATGACATCAAAGTACCGCGAGAGCGATTGGAGATCAGACGACTCCTTATGCTTTTGAATCGCACTCGCGGTACTTTGATGTCATACACCAATATACATATATATATATTGAACTTTTGGAAACAATATCACATGCCATGTTTGGAGGAGAAATGACTTTGCATATGACCCTAAAAATACCATACCAACAGTAATGTTTGGAGGTGGAAGCATCATGGTATGGGGCTGTTTCTCTTCTCATGGTACTGGCAGAGTTAATATTATTAAAAGGAAGATGAATGGAGCCATGTACTGGGAAATTCTTGAGATGAATTTGTTGCCATCCACCAGGATAATGAGGATGAGACATTGGTGGACCTTCCACCAGGACAACAATTCAAAACACACTGCAAAGGTGAGCTTAAATTGGTTTTATATAAAAAAAAAATAAATACTAAAGTTGTTAGAATCTCCCAGTAAATCACCAATCCTAAACCCAACAGAGCATTTGTGGAAGGAACTGAAGATCAAAATTCACAAGATTAATTGCTGCTGTAACTATGTTTCTTAGACACATTGGTTATAGCAAAAATTGCAAGAGAAATTCTGGTTAGATGAATTTGATTACTTATTGATGAGATCTCAAAGAGATTCAAAGAGATTTATATTTTACAGAGTATGATTTAGGATATTTATGTTTGGCAGATGCTTCTGCCAGTCATTAACCATTTCTTTTTTTAACGATCTTTAACCATTATTTTCATCAATGGTAAACGTTTGGCATCTGTGCTGCCAGATTTATTGTTGTAGATTAATAGTGTGGGCCCTGTGTGGGCCCAGTGAGGGATTCCTGGGGTACTAAGTGAGGGTTGCCCGTGCAGGGCCAGGGCTAAGGGGCCAACATTTTGCTAACGAGCAAATTCTCAGGGGCCCTGCTCGGGGCCCTTACGCTAACCCTAAGTGGGCCTGTAAAGGGCCAGTGCAGGCTTGTTTGCAGGGAACACGGTACCACGCTTGAATTCACTGAGCTTCTGAGAGCGACCCATATTTCACAAATGGTTGTAGAAGTAGTCTGCATGCCTAGGTGCTGGATTTTATACACCTGTGGCCATGGAAGTGATTGGAACACCTGAATTCATTGATTTGGAGGGGTGTCCCAATACTTTTGCCAATATAGTGTGTGTGTATATATATATATATATATATATATATATATATATATATATATATATATATATATATATATTCAGTCAAGACAATCTGCTGAAGCTCAAACTGAGAATTAGAATGGGGAAGAAAGGTGATTTTTGAACAAAGTGACTTTGAACATGGTTGTTGGTGCCAGACGGGCTGGTCTGAGTATTTCAGAAACTGCTGATCTGGGATTTTCACGCACAATCATCTCTAGGGTTTACAGAGAATGGTTCAAAAAAGAGAAAATATGCAGTGATCAGCAGTTCTGTGAGCAAAATTGCCTTGTTGATGCCAGAGGTCAGAGGAGATTGGCCAGACAGGTTCGAGCTGATAGAAAGGCAACAGTAACTCAAATAAACGCTTGTTACAATCGAGGTATGTATGGTATGCAGTTCAGTTCATCTCTGAACACACAACAACGTCTAAGCTTAAGCTGATGGGCTGCAGCAGCAGAAGACCACACCGGGTGCCACTCCTGTCAGCTGAGAACAGGAAACTGAGGCTATAATTCGCAGTGGCTCACCAAAATTGGACAACAGAAGATTGGAAAAAACATTGCCTGGTCTGATGAGTCTCGAATTCTGCTGCGACATTCAGATGGTGGGGTCAGAATTTGGTGAAAACAACATGAAAGCATGGATCCATCATGCCTTGTATCAATGGTTCAGGCTGCTGGTGGTGTAATGGCGTGGGGGATATTTTCTTGCCACACTTTGGGACCCTTAGTACCAATTGAGCATTGTTTAAATGCCACAGCCTACCTGAGTTTTGTTGCTGACCATGTCCATCCCTTTCTGACCACAGTGTACTCATCTTCTGATGCTACTTCCAGCAGGATAACACGCCATCTCACAAAATTATGTTTTATTAACAAAGCTCGGGAGGAACAAAGTCAAATAAGCTATCCAATTATCACATCATCTCAACCAGCTGTCAACAATCAGTAATCAACATCTTCCAGCATCCCTCCACCACCCCGTCTCCTCACGCTCACTTGGTTACTTCCTAACCTAAAATAGGGGGGTGGGGATACTCTGTGTTCGGGCCAAATACTGAGCTCGGAGCCAGACAGCACACAAAATATGTAAGTGCTGACTTATTTGTAAGTGTGAACTGGTGAAACTCAAATCATCTCAAACTGGTTTCTTGATCATGAAAATTAGTTCACTATACTCACATGGCCTCCACAGTCACCAGATCTCAATCCAATAGAGCACCTTTGCAATGTGGTGGAAATATATATATATATATGCCTGACAAGCTCCCATATTTCCTTCATAAATTGATATTTTGGATTTACTCATCTTAGCTTAATTCTTTCTCCATTTGATTAGAAAAAATAACGGTATTCTTCATCATCCTATTTGACCTAGATTCCTTCTCAAAGGAATGCCAAAATAGACAGTGCTCTAATGTCTGTGGCAGTTCCTGTATTTAAAGGTATTTCCTCATTTCACTAATGTGGTGTTGTTTCAGTAAAGTAAAACAGCGAGACTTGTTCTCATTTAAGAAGAAAAAAGTAACTTTTGAGTCGCAGGATCATAATAATAACCTGTACATATTAGAAAAGTACACCATGCATTTCCCAAGACTTTCATCATAAACCTTTCCTTGAATTTGATTATTAATGCACAAATACCAGCAGCTTTCCTGGAAATCTCTGGAGAAGATCTTGCATATTGGATGTTCTTGATACTTATGAGCTTGCTTTAAAAGAAAACCTTCTACATATGGTACACACCTGAAGAAAAACTTTGTTATGGTTTTCCTGACATCTCATAAGAGAATGTTACATTGGTTTTACTGTAACTCAAATGAGCAAATGTTTTTCTTGGGCTTTTGTTGATGGAGTTTTGGCATGTATGAAATACAATGAATGGCAACAATTACGTTTTTTTCTTTTTCTTTTCTAGGTGCAAATTTTAAGCAAAACTTCTTGTTTATATGAAGATAACAATAGCAATCTTGTTATTTCAACCAGTGATAGTATATTTGAGTAAAATGTCATCCAAAAACTAACCATGATGGCATAGAATGCATGTTTAAAGGAAAAGTTTCACTCAGCACAAAATGACTGCATTTAGTGTGGAAACAAGACAGCTTTATTTATTCAATACTGGCTGTACTGGAGCACATGTTCCAGATTCATCTGACATCTCATCTCCTGTATTGATTGTTCAGTACTGTCTGTATAATGTTCAGATTGCTCTCTTTTGTGCAATTTGAAGTATTTTCTGTTTTTCTATCATGACTGACTGGTTACTTTAATAACCACAAATATCGTAATGTGAAATTTGGTGTAAACTGCATAGGGAACAGACCTGTCATTTTTATATGAACAAATGAGATGCTGATTGTGCTTAGAGTGAGACGTTATTAGTCATGTTAATGTGACAGAAGTAATAAATCAAATCACTCATTCACGTGCATATCACATTCATATTGATTCAAAACGTTCAGAAACAAGCAGGAGCTTGTGTTAAATAATATTTAAAATCACGTCTTATATTTATATAGGGTTTCTGTCTAAAGAACTGAAATAGCTCTAATTTTAAGACTCATTTGGCAGGTCAAGAGAAGTCTAAAAAGCTCCTTCCACTCAAAATGTATTCAATTTGTGTTTCATATTTTTAGCGCTTCCCTTCATCTGTAAATTCAATTCCGATGCCAAGGAAAAGGTGGGCGTAAAAAGGCAGACATTACCTCTGGTCACCATAATATTTCAATTCATCGTCAACAACCTTGTGGTTGCCAGACTGAATCGTTTTCAAAGGTTTAGGAAAATGCCACATGTAAATAGAAAAACGACTGAGTAAGATTGTTGAAGATGTTCCAAAGGACTGAAAGAGAAAAGGCTAACATTTTCTTGCCAGGCAGTGAATATATGCTGCCTTCAGTTCATCAAACTGCAGCTTAGAAAGTTATTAATGGTGACTGTTATTTCAAATGACTCTCAGAAAACATAAGTCTTAAGGTTTGTCTTTCATCATACACACAAACATCTTCAGTCTTCAATCTGCTGCTGCCAACCGCTGCATGTGTCGATGGAAAGTTGCGGCAACTCCCAGCCTCATTTGTCCTGCATGAACCTCTGCTACCTTGCTGTCCAAAGACAGTCATTTATGCTCTATTTAGTCAAATGAACTACTTTCTTTTTCACACAACCTTCTGTTTGGGCTTATATGAAAAGTTTGAGTTTGGTGTGAGACAAAAATACCATCTGCAAGCTAAAGAAGGCTTTTATTTGGGTGTAAAGAAGTAAATAACACCTTTTGGGGTGCATAAAATACTAGAAAGAGATTTCAAAAGCAGAGACTGGCTTTATAATCCATGAACCAAACTATGTGGTGAATCAAAACAATATAAACTTTGATTTGAAGCAAAAAATTACTTGATACAAGACTGTGTGCTTAATGGCTTTAATAAGGGAAAGAACTATTAAACACTGCGAATGACAAAATCAATCAGTTCTTTTAGTGCAATTTGATTGTTGCAATTCACCAAATGGTGGACATTTCTTTGCGGAATCATGGGAAATGTAGTTTTTCACCAGGAATTCCACTGTTAAACTCAACTATTGAAAAAATTATGCTGAAATAATGCAGACTCATGGCTTCAACGAAAGCATATTCCGTTAATTAACAACCTTTGTAAACCCCAATGCTCAAAATACTTAATTGATTTGAGTAGGACAAACTTAAATTAAACATATTAGTTTAGTTAAATTAACTGAATATTTAGAACTTTCTTTTTCTTTTGAGTTCACAGCACTGTTTTGAGTTGTATGAACTAATTTCTTTTAATTTAGACTAACTTAAGTTTAGGCTAAGTGAAACTAGGCTGGGATTTCTATTTCCCAGCATGCATTGCAATAGCACTCGAAAGGGAGAGTAAATGCTAAAATTAAGTGTTATATAATGCAATTTTAATACAAGATTAATGGTAAGGGAGATTTAGTAGTGATTAATGTTTTGTTATGCTAATTTAGAAGAGTTTCTGTTAATGTGTTTTTGGAGAGTTGCCTTCATGGTGACAAGTGGTGCATGTGGCTTGGTTTGAGAGCAGGTAAGTTACAAAGGGTTAGTTCACCCAAAAATGAAAATTCTGTCATTTATTACTTACCTTCATGCCGTTCCACACCTGTAAGACCTTAATCTTAATCTTCAGAACACAAATTAAGATATTTTAGTTGAAATCCGATAGCTCCGTGAGGCCTCCATAGGGAGCAATGGACACTTCCTCTCTCAAGATCCATAAAGGTACTAAAACATATTTAAATCGGTTCATGTGAGTACAGTGGTTTAATATTAATATTATAAAGCAGAGCAAAGATGAATCAGTGTGTTGAATCATGATTAAGATCGCGTGTCAAACTGCCAGCGGCTGAAATCACGTGACTTTGGCACTCCGAACAGCAGATTCGACACACTGATTCATCTGTGCTCTGATGCTTCCTGAAGCATTGTTTTGAAATCGGCCATCACTAAATAAGTCGTTATTGAATTTTTTTTGCTGCTCCAAAAATATTCTCGTCGCTTTATAATATTAATATTGAACCACTGTACTCACATGAACCGATTTAAATATGTTTTTAGTACCTTTATGGATCTCGAGAGAGGAAGTGTCCATTGCTCCCTATGGAGGCCTCACGGAGCTATCGGATTTCAACTAAAATATCTTAATTTGTGTTCTGAAGATTAACGAAAGTCTTACGGGTGTGGAATGGCATGCAGGTAAGTAATAAATGACAGAATTTTTATTTTTGGGTGAACTAACCTTTTAAGTTGCTGTACTCAGTAAGTGCTATACCATGCTATTGATGCAAAATAGTTACATAAAGATAACCTGATAATTTTAAGTTAAATATATAAATTAGTGTACTCAAATATTTCAAGTTAAGAACAATAAAAATGTATGAGTTAGCTAACTCAGTACTTCAAGTTAGGAGCAATTAACAAGCATGAGTACTACAAACTCAAAACTTGATAGTTATGCTTACTTAAAATCGGGAACATCATAACTAAAAAAAATTGATGTAACTGATTACATACAATTTGAGTTAGCTCAACTTATTCGGGTTTTCAGTGTAGCTCACAGGTCTGTCTTTAAAAGGTTTATATGCTATTGATAAAAAATAATTTCTCTATGGAGAAAATTAATAGTTTTACTAATATTTTTAATAGTAATACTAGTAATTTTTACTTCCAGAAAGTGTCTTTTGCACTTTCGCTTTAGTTACAGCACAGATATTAACATAATTGCAAATAATATTTGGGGGTGTGACATTTTTATTCTAGAGACTGTTTGATTGGACAAAAATCTGTGTAGTGCAGGATGAGTCAGCAATAGTTTTGGACCATTTTCCTACATTATATATAGAGGCTTTAAAGCTAATAGAAATGGAATAAAGCCCACAAATACAAATGCACAAAGACCAATTTAAACAAACAGAGTTGTCATTTGTTCTTCTAAGCAACGATTGATTGTAATTATACCATAGTTCATACATTTAACTTTAGAAGTAAAATTACATAGCAGACATGTAAATGAATATTCATAAATACACAAGAAAAGACCTTGTCATTCAACTTGCTCCAATTTGGTCCAATGGCCAGAATGATTCTGACATGCTCACAGTGTTGTTCTTTGTCTGTTCTCACTTAGCTAAAAAAGAGCAGTTGAACATATAAACTTTAAGTATTTCTGTATTTCATTTTCCTTAAATAGAGTGGGTATCTGTTTTACTTTTGCCGATT